>NW_018252935.1:124724-153616 GCF_001263595.1 Phalaenopsis equestris
TCAGCAGGCCCTCAATACCCCTAGACCAAACTGGTACAGCTAAAAAGAAGCCCCACGTTAGTAATGTATATGGCAGGTTCTCCAATATTATTATTAATTAACAGATTTAATAATGGTGGTTGTTGGAAGCTAAGCAAAATCAAATAAAAGTAATATATCTGCGAAATCGAACAAAATTTTCATAAGGGGCAAAAATGTCAAATTTCTTGTCAATTATGTCCACCATACATCATAATGCATGTTACACATTGGTGGTCTTAGAAACTCTGATACTTCTAATAGACTTGCACCGACTCCAAATAGATGGGATAAAGCTAGTAATGATGATGACAATAATGCAACACTTCTATGCATAAAACGTAAGAAATAAAACTCCCAAAAAGGATCTACGGCAAAGTCTAAAGAATAGTGCATATGCGAGAAATAATGTTCACAATCACAGATGTACCTTCCAATCGGCATGAAAATTTATTCCTTACATATAGAAAGGTATCTAGGTATCTATCTAAACATGCACAAGCACCAGTTTCAAACAAAAAAGAAAAAAGAGCGAAACTTGAAGAAATTAAACTCTATCTTCTATAAAATAAATGGACAAGACGTCGAAAGAACAAAGAGTAATTCCCTGTAATGTAACTCAAAAAGAGAACGCAGCATTCAATGTGATTTTCAGAATAAAATATCTTAGTAAATGGGTTTAGATTACATCCAAACACCCGTACTTCATTAATTTAGTTAATTATTATAGCTTTTCAACAAGAAAGATGCATTATATGTACTGCTTATTGTTCAATAAAACACTAAGAACACCAAAGAAGGAAATGATAGTTCCATAATAGCTCATCCCTTGCACAAAAAAGATCTGCGAGTATCGATGAGGAGAGGGTGGGGGATGGTGGCTCTCAACTAGTAGGCTATTAAAAACAGAATCTACAGAAGGGTTGGCGTATAAAAATTCCCACCTGGCTCCTTATTTGAATGATTTCAGATTTTCAAACACAAATTGAATATCATATAAGACGCTACTCAAAACCTTCACTCTCATATTGCAAGGACTTTCTGATATGTTCCGAGGTTTCTCATAAGCTTTAGGAAATCTGGCTAATACTCCCTGCAAACCATGAAAGGTTGCTTTCGAGTAAGACTAGATGATAAGTTCTAAACATTTAGCTTATAATAATAGTGATTTCGTTTAAGATAAATAGAAACAAATATCATATCTCAAATGGTCGGAGAATAATGACAAACTCTAACAAATATCTCGAATTATCCAGAACCCTAGTTTACTTAATCATGGTTAACACAACCTGATTGAAGGATCCTCATCAACAATCATGTTTTGTATAATTTAAGAAGAGCTTGTAGACCAATGTGGATGCTTGACTAAGAGGACAATTTTAAGTCAACCTTGACTAAAAAAAAACTTCATGCCCTATCAATTGCCCCTTATGTTTGCAATTTATGGGCTAAACCATTGAGAAACATCCAAGCTTTAGCCAATACAGTAAAAGTGACATATGGCTGCAAATCACTTGGTCAAAAGACACTTGTCACATCCTTTATAGCTCGAGAGTTTTAAAATCACATGAATATACATGGTATGAAATTAACTCTTTGTAAGCTTTAATCAAATTTAAATTTTTCAACATCAGTGATGGGAGGGCTTGGGCTAGCGCTACTCAATAGGCTCAATAAGAAAGTGGTGGTCTAGCCTGGCCGACTAAGCCATTGGGCAAAAATTGTTGCCCCTTCCTCCCCCTCCAATTCTATCTATATTAATATATGTTGATTGTTTGTTCTAGGGTTTACTACGATTCTTTCAAATTTCTTCCTCCAAACATCCTCCCTTGCTAGGGTTGTATCCGAGGACAGGTGATGCTCTGACTATATCATGCTTCGAGATGGTGATTATCTCCACAACTCCTTCCCCGTCCCTTGCTTCTCTGTTTCCAGCTGCCAGTCACCGCACCTCGCTTCCCTTTTTCCAGCCACTGGCGCCCACCTTTCTTCCCTAATTCCCAACCACCGGCCACCTCGCCTCTTCCCTAATTCCATCCTCCAACACCCAACTCCCTTCCCACTGATTTCAGACGCCAACTCTCACCTCTTTTCCCTAGTTCCCAGTCGTCGGCCACCAACCTTGTTCCCTGAACTCAACTACCAGCCGCCAGCCCCCAACACTTGTCCCTGTTTCTAGCTATCAGCCACCCAGCCCCTTCCCTTTCTCCAGCCACCAGCCACTAAACGTACACTCTACATCCAGCCACCAGGACTCGACACTGCTACCCACGAATATTCTTACTCGGTCATAGCCGAATATTTGTGATTTTATTTCTGTTTGTGTCTTGATTATAACCCTAATTGCTTTTGCTTAATAATATTTACTTTCATTATTGTGGTTGGGTTAACTATGTTATCAATTGGTACCAGGACTAGTATAATCCTAGTCCTATCCTATGGTTTTCTAGCATCCGCTAAAACCAAAAATTTTTATTTCCTACCACCAAATATCATTTTCACTCCCACAGATCCCAAACTCTAACCGTGCCACCAAAGAGATACATGTCAGACCCTACCCGGGATGAAATACAGCGAGAAATTCGTCGTCTTCAGCAAATGCTTGCTGCTATAATGATGGGACCTAGATGTAGATTACCCTCGACCAAAATCTGAAAAGTCGAAAGGGAAGAGGATCTGAATCCATTCCTTATAACCAGACGCTTCGGAATTCAACATGAGAGAAAGTCAAGAAAGGAGACCATATATAAAGGACATAGGGAATTCAGCATCAAAAAAGATCTACAGGAGTTCTCCAGAGAACTCATTGACTAGCTACAAGCTGTAGAGTGAATCTTCGAGTATAAAGAAATGTCAGAGGATAAACGGGTTAAACTAGCAAACATCAAACTGGAGAAAAGCATCTCATTTTGGTAGGAAAACTTGTAGATGCAGAAGCAAAGGTAGAAGACAGAGGGTCGTGATAAGATTATCAAGTGGGAAAATATAAGAAAAGAGATGCAGAAAAAGTAGCTTTTGCCTCATTACCGCCAAGACATGTTTTCTAAGACTCCACCACTTGCAATAAAGAGATCTATTAGTGAAAGAGTTCACAACGCAGTTCAACCAGTTGCAGATTGTGTGAGTTGGTCGAACTAGAATAGCACACCATAAACAGTTACTTCGAGGGTTGAAGCCCGCTATTAGAAATGTTGTATAATTACAGCCATATTGGTCACTAAGGAGTGTCCTAACCTTAATCTTAAAAATAGAAAGACAACAAAAACAACAACAGAGCAAGCAACAATCTTCGTTTCATTTAGACAGCGGTCCTCATTCAGGCAGCCACCTACAGCTGACAAGGGCACCTTTGGAGTTGTCAAGACGCGATCAAGAAGTGATAAGACAGATCTGAGTGGAAAGAAGCCAGAAAATGGTAGCTCTCCTAGCTTAATGTCTGTCAGGAGATGTTTCAGATGTCACGACAATGATCACATAGCTTTGAACTGTCCCATGGGCAATTATTTCATTCACACGACAGGGAGTCATCGAGAAAGTGGGGGAATAGGAAACAGAGGATAATCTAGAGGAAGAACTTTAGCTTCAAAGTGACGAGGGAGAGACGTTTGTCATACAGAGAATGTTGCATATGGAGCTGGAGAGAGATCAGACATGACCAAGTCACATTATCTTTCGCACCAAGTGTACAATGAAGGATAGAGTTTGCAGTTTTATTAGCGACAGAAGGAGCAGTGAAAATGTATTATCCAGTTTGATGGTGAAGAAATTAGGTGGTTGGCCGCACAAAAATATGCTTTGTGCTATTCCCCTACCTGATTGAAGAGGAGAAACGAGATATGTGTAAATCTACAGTGTTTTGTTAAATTCTCAATTGCAGACCAAATACAGGAGCAAGTATGGTGTGACATGGTTCCGATAGACGCATGTCATATTTTGTTGAGGATATCTTGGTTGTTCGACTGAAAAACACAGCACAACGGCTTAAAAAATACTTACTCATTTAAAAAAGATGGAAAACGCATTGTGTTATTACCTGTCAAGGATGCGAGAGGTGTTCACGAAACAGAGGAGGCATTAGGCTCAAGGGCCACCTTATGTAGTCAGTTTGAGATGCTCCAATGGCATTGCCGTTGGTCCTACTAGAGGAAACTGAGAAGAGTGAGATACCAATGCACCATTACAGCCACTGCTACGTGACTTCCAAGATGTGATGACCAACAGTCTTCCAGAGGGATTGTCGCCCCTAAAAGACATTCAAAATGTCATAGAACTCATTCTTGGATCAATATTACCAAACTGGTCCTGCCTATAGGTTGAGACCTGCAGAGTATGAAAAGTTGCAGTGACAGGTACAGAATATCGTCGTGAGATGATTGGTCAGAAAGAAAGTAAGTCTGTCTGTCGTCATCGCCCTAATGATACACAAAAAGAATAGTTCGTGGCGGATGTGCATAGACGGTAAGACCATCAACAAAATTAATATCAAGTATTTGTTCCCCATTCCACAATTGGATGATCTCTTGGATTAGTTGAACAGAGCCATTCTCTTTTAAGTGGAAGTACACTTATCTAAACACACACGTTATAGATTAATTTTGATGATCCATGTCTTTAAGCACATTGCAGGAATACATTGTTGTAAAAATGAGCAAATAACCTTTCATTTTCAGATTAATGCTCATATTTGGTTCGTTTGCATGCATGTGCTTGTGGATTCAGTTGTGATTTAAAGATTTCAAACCTTTTTGTGCGCCTAAAGCAGTATATGCTGCTCGCTTTTAGTCTGCAGCTTATCCATATAGCCTTCATAGAGATTTTTTTTTAAAGACAGGCTATTTCTATGCACATAGGCAAGTCATCCGATCTTATAAATCATGTTTAAGTTCTATTTTTGGCATTTATGAATTCATTTGGCACAACGTGTATTGCAAATGAATTGCTTTTGACATTTCATTTTTCTATGTTTATACTTGAATTTTCATTTTAGTTACATTAATTAGTCCAAAAACTCATTAAAATTTTGTTCTTTGCAAGTTCGTTCACTGGTAGCATTGGCAACATCCCATTGTCAAACCCCATGTAGGGAGCAATTAGGGGAGTACTAAGCTATCCATCATGCCAAAAAAGATGTGGGGTTTATTAGACATAACAATCAAATTTTTTGTCAGCCCCGTGAGCATGCAGCCTAATGATGATTACAAGGAACGAATGAACCGATGATTTTACTTTTAAGTATTTACACGTAACAAGTTGCCATTATGACCATACATGTCATGACACAAAGATTAGAATTATAAAATAGCACGTGTTGTCGTGTGTAAGAGTACATATCTTAAAACATCAAGTAGGATATGATGCACAAGCAAACGAGCTTTAATGCCTTAGAAAATAAATTTTAAAATTATTTTTTAAATTTAGCTAAAACTTATTTAGAATATGATAAAATATTTTTTTAAACTTTCATTAAGATCTTAATTGTGTAATTGAATGAATAATTCAGTAGTAAATTACATGTTATATTCTCAAAAAATAAATTTAAAATTAAAAATGGAATGGTGAACATCCACAAAACTTGTGAGCTCCATAAAAACTTTATGGGTCTCTACAAAGGTAGATTTAAGGAAAGTTTTAACGATGGCTACTTACCATTTAAATTCGAGTCAAAAATTTGTTGATTAAAATTGTGAAGATTTACTTTAGTTTTAATGTTTTAATTGATTATAGATCAAACATAAACCCGACACACAAATATATTTTTAATGCTATGAATTAGTGGAGCAACCTATTGCAATATTGTTGCTAAAACCATAACACTCTCCTTTCTCATGTAGCCCAAGAGCATTTTAAGTGAAAACTTTTCTAATTAATGAGGAGAGATGCTATGAAAGATGATTACTTCCCTGCAAATGAAGATTAGTTAATAGATTTTAAAAAATATTAAGCTTCATTTTTTCTTCGCATCTATAAACACGTTTAAGAGCCCATTTTTTATGTTTTTAGTTTTCTTTGATTATTAATGTTTAGTTGTGCTTGATGTTATGATGGAGAACACATATAAACATTTCACTTGCCACGAAGACAGGAGATAAATAGGCGGTCTCTATGTTTTCCTAGTAGAGAACATGGATGATTGTTTCCCTTACCACGAAAAAAAAGACAGAGGTGATCTCAGAGTCCAGAAGGCGGTCCTAAGGTAAAGGTAAATTTATAAAGACTTCTCCACCTATGAAGAAGTGATGAATTATTTTAGCGCCTAAAAAAATGCTAGGAGGGGTGAATAGCTAGGCATGGACATAGGCTCCAATCATAAAAAGTAAAAAAACATGTTTATTCGTATAATTTTATTTGCTCTTACATTTTTAATCTAATAGTTGATTTTTTTTTTACATGTGATAGAGTTTCATAAACTAAATTTTATTATATTCTTTTGCTCATCATTGCGCGCCTCATATTTGATCTAATTTATATTTTATACTTAAAACAAGAAAAATATAAAAAAAATGTATATATCACATTATTTTTGTCTCCTAATTCATCTGCTCTCCTGACATAGGTTGTGTAAACCGCAACTTCTAACCCACCATGTCAAAAAAAGAAAAAAAAAGACTATAGAGTTTTCACCTGCACAAGAAAAATATATGCATACATGTTTTACCCACAACATCTAAAAGATGCAGATGGGCAATTATGTGTTCCACAACGAGGCAATTCTCTTATTATACCTTGCCTGCAAGGTCGTCAACAAGTTCTAGCAAAATTTTGAAGCAAAAACTAACACATTTTTTGTACTTTTACTTTTCTCATTATGTTTATACGTGTATATATACATATACATGTGGGCGAGCGCACGAGCAGACACACACATATACATCTTTTTGTCTGTGTGCATGTGCGTGTGTGTACGAACACATACAAAGATGAGGTTATCAAGCTTGGCAAGAGAGTTTTCAACTTTAGTTCCCAAATATCTCAACAAGCTAAGACACTTTGATGATGGAGAAGAGGAAATTGGTGTTGATGATGTGCAAAGAAGAGCAACCAATTGTGTTATGCTGCAATCGCAATATGTATATTCAACAATAAACAAATGTCACAGAAGCAGCGAGAGATTTAGAAGTTAGGACAGGAGTGAAGCTTACGTAAGTTACTAACTGAGATATCATGAGAGTAGTAGGCATTAGACAACAGAAGGGAAAGAGAGCAAGGGAGTGTGTGAGCATATTGGTGAGAAAATGTAAGCGGTATAAGGAAAAGGCATGTGAATGAGAATGGGGATGAGAAAGTTCTGCGCAGAAGCAAACGAAGACATGGATAGAGCTAGATTTGGCATAAAGGTGTCATTTGTAGTTCATGAGAACCACTAAAAGGAGAAATAAATGGAGTTCCATATGAGAGAGTACAGTGGAGTAATGGCATTTATGAGGGAGAGCAGACATGCAAGTGAGGGACTGGAAAAAAGGTAGTGAGGCGAAGAGAGAAAAGGAGATGAGGACCGAAACAAAAAGTTTAGCATTAGATTAATTTTATATTTCTTTTTTACTTTTCTTTTAAAAGGCAACATGGCGATCAAGACTATGACTTTGAGATAACAAACATAACAAAATGACATGGATTGTTAGAAGTCCCTTTTTAAAAAAAAAAATTTAATGTGTAAACATAAACACTTGTATATAAATATAAAATTTTAATGATGAAAAACATATATTATTATTAATTTTAACTTTTAATGTTATATATATATATATATATATATAATGATTTTACATACTACCCCAAATATTTAGATAATACCAAACTCCATCGCCCCAATTAAGGTCTGTCTGGGGTGTCTTCAACTTCTGAAAAAAGATCATTGTAAAGCTATGGTGGAGAAAGTTAAATAATACATGTGTATTAACTCCGCTCATCTGCATCTCAAATTCATTTTCGACCTGGCATGCAAGTAAAATTTTCTACCTTTTCCTCGTGTAGGAAACTTGTTGATGCAAGGGTCTTTCCCTGCAACTTCTAGCATTCTAAATGTGTGAGTGTAGTCTATTATATGAGATGATCAATAATAGACATTGAACTCGTTCTGGCCTACATCCCTCTTTTGTTATTGTTGTTGCATTCAAACTGCCACAATATAGTCAACCTAATTATTGCTACAAGTACATTCAATACCTTATAACCAACAGTTTCTCCAACAGCTTCTCCCCTTTCATATGAGATCCTCTCGGCAACTACATTCATGAATCCCAAATAATTATTTTTTTCATGAGAACCTGCAAGATGATGAAAACATAACTGTAGACAAGATTAGATAGAATACCTGAAATAGCTGAAATACGCCTTGGTTGTGTGCACACAACTTTACATGTCTCGGCTTTACTCCACATGTGATCCAAAATATACTGAGGAACCTGAAATTAATTGTGATCGTAAGCCAAATGAAGCACTCAAAGTCAATTAGCAGTTTTTAAATAAAAGTTTGATTTAGGTTTCTAAGCTTTGGTTACTCTGTTATTAAAGTATTATAAAGTGAGGCAGTGAAGTATGCACGATCTCACATGTGATCCAAAATACACTGAGGAAGCTGAATTTAATTGTGGTCGTAAGCCAAATGAAGCACTCGAAGTCAATTAGCAGTTTTTATAGAGTGAAGTATGCACTTTCGCCTGAGTTGACTAAGCCAATTATTGGTAGAACAATTTTGCATCATTATTTGAAATTAAATTGGATGTTAAAAAATTCCTATTATTAAAGGCCTACAAACATCAATTTCAATAAAAAAGAATTCATTAGTAAATGGAGCAAATCTCAAAATCTATTCCCCATAAAAACACTAGTCATTTGTCTTGAAATGAGCAATTTGTAGTGTTTCTACTTTGGTTAAATTTAATTAATTTTTTTTTAATATTTTTTATATTAGTATATTTTAAACATATTTATGATGCTGATCCTATAGAAAACGAGTTGTGTTATCTAATTTGTAGGCTGGTTTAGTTCGATTCATTGTCTTGATTGTTAGGATCAACAATCCTTTTTCCCAGTGATGAGCTATTCCTAGTTGTTTACCACAGTTTTTGTTGGCTAATAGATACTATAAATGGTCAAACCATTGAATCATATCCTGGGCTTTCTTAGATGGTCTATTCCCACTAATCAGCTATTCGTTGTTGTTTACCACAGTTTTTTTTAGCTAGTAGACACTATAAATGGGAAAACCATTGAATCATATCCTGGGCTTCCTTTGATGTTCTGGCCCTATAGCACGAGAATACATAATTTGTTTTCTTGCTTTTGCACTGTTGCAAGCTTTTGGTACTATTTACTCTTCAATTTCGCATTACCATGTGCCTTCGGAAATATATCGGATGTTGTGATTCTACAAAGCTGTAAATTTAGGCCCTTTGTGATTATAAATAAGAATCATGTACGAAAACAATCAGCAGCTTGATGAAATATGTGTTCACTTAAATATAATAATTCTTGAGATATTCTCTGCAAACATTAATCATATAATGAATTATTAATATGATATTATTTTATTCTTGAATCTTAGTGAAGGAAGAGAATTTTAGTCTCCATTTTTAAGAATAAAGGGGATGCACAAGAGTGTGCAAATTATAGAAGAATTAAGTTGATGTCATACTCTAAAATTATGAGAGAGGGTAATTGAACATAACTTAGGACGTGATATAAAGATTTGAAATAATCAGTTTGGTTTATGCTAGGCAGGTCTACTATGGAAGCTATAAATATATTGAAAGGCTTGATGGAGAAGTGCAGAGAGAATACGGAGGCACTACATATCATTTAAATGTATCACCGCAACTCCTCTAAAATTACTCACTGGAAATAGGATTACATAATTATCCACATGCTAAACTACATAACGCTGGGAAGAGAACTTTCAACATTTGAAAGAAAAGCTTTAAATATTAATGCATAAATGACAATTTCATGTAGCAGTACAGGCAAATATTGTGATTGTTTGCACAATGTTACACGATTTTATTGGTCGCTACCACGAGTATGATTTGTACTTCAATATGCCACAAACCAACATGCAATATGATAGTGATTTAATGAAGTGGAAGCCAAGCATGAATACCCCAACTTGCATGCAATGGTTTGGGAAAGAGATCAAGAAGATGCCACCAGCAACTTATGAAAAGCACGTTCAAGAAATAACGATTATCAAATTTATATTTCCTTTATTCTATCCTAACGTTTTACTGTACTCTTCATAGGTAATGAGAAAGATGTTGATCTGCTTAATATGAAGCAGTCTCCCATTTGGCATGCTCGAAGTTTGGCCTCAAGGAATCTCTATGGTAAAGCAGCATGGTTGTCTCTTTAGTTTAGCATGTAATGCATTTTATGTAAACTCGTCCAAATCTAGAATCTTATAAATTGGTATAACGTGTTTTACTGATTATTGAGTTTGACATGGAATTTTTTTAAATTGTGACATGCAATTTGATATTAAGAACTGCATACAGTTCCCCTATTTGAATTCACAGTGGAACAAAAATTATTTGAATGTATTTAAGTTGCTTGTACTAACTAATTAGCAATCACTGCAGGAAATCCTTACTAACGAGTAATTACCTTACATCATTACAAATTAGTGATTGCTCCAAGTAGTATTAGTGAAGAATTAATTCAAGCGAATATAGCCTTAAAGATATTATCAATATGTCCTAGTATTAATTTTCTATTCCTGCTTGTCAAACAATTTGCTAGGTTTAACTACCAGCATACTAACAAAAAGGGTTTCAGGATTTAACCAACTCAGGATTTAATAAATCCAGATTCATAGGATATACTAAATCCTACTATCAGCCAAAAAGTCCCTAACATAAGTTATGGAGAACCTGGAAATTGATACGGAGAAACATTGTTAAAGTAATATTTTTAAATAAGAATTTGCAAAAATGTATAGAGAATGACAAAATTATAAATGACAAAATATTTCCAATATAAAATCAAAACAAGCTATTTTGAATTGATGACCTGAGTAGTTTTACCGCAACCAGTCTCACCAGATATCAGTACCACCTGCTTTAAGTGGGAAAGCACTTGTCAAATCAGTTGAAAAGCATAGTACAGAATATCATAACAAAAGAAAAGTAAAACTTCTGGTAAGGTAAAATATAGAGAGAAAAACCCCAGAAAATGTACTTGAGATGATAATTAAACAAAATGCATATTGTTGAAAGGCTGCCATGCTAGTGATAGAATGTAAGCATTCATGTAATAATGGGTTTAAGTTTCTACGAGTTGTTATACAGCACCTCCATCATTCATAGACCCAAAAAATCAAAACTAATTTCCTCACAAAAAAAAAAAAAATGCTAAAATCAGAATTAGCTCACTTCTTACGTATTATAGTTGATTATAAATTGTATCTAAGGTGCCCATGACCAAGCAAATTTAACTTATAGAGCAAGTCATTATGTCTAAAGTACAATTCCTAGACATAAAGTACACAGTCCATGAAGCTGCACTATTGCATGATCTCTAGAAGGAGTTGACCTGTACAGCCTTAACCTTACTCTTGTTAATATGACGCTTTCCCGATTATTGAATAAGTACTCCCAAGTTTTTTTCTTTCTTTTAAGAAAAAAATTGCACTACATGCACAGTAAGATTCATGCAACATAAAATAGTGGTGGGACATTCTTAAGTGAATAAGATTCTCAACACACCTATCTATTATAAAAACCCAGCGTTAACTCCAAGTTATATCCTTAATGTTAATAGTCGAGATTATTCACTTTGATATTCACGTTCCCATTAAAGTATCTTGACTCATAACTGCAGGTGACCGCCATTTTTGTATTAATCTATATCAGAACATTTTCCTTGTCAAAAGAAATGTATTTTAAAGCTTCCTTAAATAATTTCTTCAAGAAATGGAAAAATTCCATTCTATAAAACAAGTATCGATTAGTGACTCTTAATACAAATAACTTCGATATCAACAAAAACAATGGTCCACAACCAACTTGGACGTCCGGGAGCCTTGTGAACAAGGAGATTCTCTAGGAGTTCATTGAGACATGGACCGTGTTAGTTTATCAGTTATATATTTTTCTCCATCTCAAAGTCAACATGAAAATAAAGTAGAAGTATTTAAATAAATCGAATAAAAAAGATTTTCCCTGCAGAAAAAGAAGGGCATACTGTTTAATAATCCATTTTGAGAAATTGGGTAAAAATTTTGACAATTTAAAATATACCCCAATTTTCATATCCCTCATATTTCAATCAAGCTAATTTTATAAAATTCTACGAGTCAAATCAACCAATTTGATATAAAGCACTATATATAAATTTTGAATAAATTGGAAGATATAAAATTTGAAAGTAATAAGTTTAATTAACTTAATTAAACTCTTAACTATCCTTAATCCCGCACTCATACAATAGCCACCGCCTTACTCACAAGATATCAAGTCGGGGGCCATAGTCGAAGGGCTAGGATCCTTGTTCTCGAAACCCTTTCCCCCTTCTGATTCCCCTCCATGTTTGATCTCGCAATTCTTCTGCAAATTCCCACAAGAAGACTGCAATCCTGCGATGTAGCAGGCGAGTCCAACGGCACCTAGGAAGCCGCACAAGCTGCAATAAAATGCGTCCCACTTCCTCTTTCCTCTCCTGATCATCCTTCTCTTTTCTCCCCTTCTCTCTCGCGTCGTTCCTCTCTGTCGAGGGAGCCCGCGACACTAGCTACGGTGTTGGAGTCAGGATTATGTGCAGGCGCATGACAGTGTACCGCCGATTAGGTTTCCGAGCCGAGGGACGAAATTAGCAAGAGGAAATCCATATTTTACACTATTTAAGATATTTCCTTCCTTCTTAGCACTTTCATTTTGAGATTTGCCACAAATTGTGCGTATTTTTCATCTCCAGTAGACGTAGCGGATACCAAGTTGCGTCCAGAGCGACAAAATTGATCGTGGGTTTCCAAATTGACTTCTAATCTGAAATCAGCAAGGTTGGGAAGATTAAGCCAAGATAAGAAGTAGAGAGAGAGAAGTTTCGACAACTTCGGAGAAGGGATGGGTTACTGAGAAACCAGTTGACGTACATTAAGTTAATCAATTATATTTCTAGTTAATTACTTTACGAGCCAAGAAATATTTAAATCTGAAGTTAATTGCGCATTCCAGGTTATTTGACCAGCACGACAGGCTCGAGATGAGATTGTGAAAATTCACTGTAAAGTGACCTAATAAATTCCAGTAAAATAATTCTAAGCGAAGAAGAATAATTTGTTTAACAAGAATTGCTTAAATTTTATTGTCTAATACTATGTTTTATAAGTTATTAAATTCAACATAAAGTTATCGCAATGTCAGCTAGTTATGAAGATTAAGAATTTTGCGTGACAATCGAGGTGAGTAATTATTTTTTTAAAATTTCAGTACTATTCAATATTTCAAAATGTATGTTTGACTTCCTAAATGTTCATGTTTAGTTAGATCCTTCATATTATTAGTCAGGATAAATATGCATGAAATATATGTATGAGATGTATAATATATATAATATGCATGATTTGCAAGATAGAAATGATATGATAGATACTCATGGTATGCACGATGAAAAATGATATGCATGATATAAATAACAGATATGCATAAGATAGAAACATTTATGATATGAATTATGTATGATGAATAGTTGCATAGCACAGTAAATATGTATGTTAGTAGATGCATAAATATGTCTCACAATATATGCATATTCAGAGGAAGATTTCACCCTCAAATGGTAGAGGTTGGGGACGACAGTATATCATGGTGCATAGAATTTTACTACTGCCCTAGACAAATTGTGATAATTAGATCACTAACCTCTATACCGACGAGATAATATCGGTCAGAGGTGAGTAGACTATAGTTTACCTCCCCAAACAACTATGATGTTTACATTGGTAACTGTTGTGTCAAAGGAATAATAGCGGCTAGGAGCAGGTAACTGCCTTAACACCCTAAACAATTGTGATGTGCAAATCACTAATCGCTGTGCCGACGGGAAATTATCAGCCAAGGGTGTATAAGATTTTGTTAACGGTGATCCTCACAGAGACAAAAATGTATATAAAAGTATAAAATAAAAGTAAAGATAAATGCATAAAGAAGACTAGTGTATGTTCATTTAGAAAAAGGTCTTTGAAACTTGAATTAGTATATATAAGATTTTTTATAAAAATATGAAAGTTTAGTGTATTACAAGATTTTTTTATAGAGACATGAAGGACCAACATATTGTATTCTTTTCATTCGATTACTTTAGTTTAGATGTGTGATTACTCATGTGTTATCTAATTATGTTGCTTTAATTTTATTTTTAGGTTTTAGTCATTTGAATAACACTGTCATTGTCAGTCCCAAATCCAGAGTGAAAAGTAGAGGGTTGCGCTAGGTAGTCGACTGCTAGTGTAAAACTTGACGAAATAAAATCATGACATGAAAATTTGTATAAGTATTAGGGTGTCCTCTAGAAGCGATGCGTTGTATGGCCTGAATACAGTAAAAAGTGTGCAAGAGCCGCTACCCCGGCGCCCGGGTGTAGTGTCAAATAAACAAGGATTCTCACATTACAGACGGATGTGGTTAAATAAGTTAGTTCATGAAACTAATATTATAATAGGATCTTGACATATAAGAACTCAAAATGATAAATTAACGGAATTAGTTGATATTATGATGCATCGAAAGATTAATATCTTATGTATTCAAGAAACCAAATTGATTGGAGAAAAGGCTAAAAAGATTAATAACATAGGATTTAAACTTCGGTATTTTGTGAGGAGTCGCACTAGAAATCATGTAGGTATAATTATAGATAAGATTTTGAAAGATAATGTTGTAAAAATTAATAAAGTTGGAGATAGAATTTAGCCCTTAAGATTATTGTTGATACTATGATTTTTAATATTTTAAGTGTTTATGCTCCTCGAATAGGTTTAGATATAGAGTCTAAAGATAAATTTTAAAATGACTTGGAAGAGTTAATACAAATGATACCTTTTGAAGAATGATTTTTTATTGGAGGAGATTTAAATGGACATGTCAGTAGAGTGGTAGAAGATTTCAGAAATATTCATGGTGGCTATGGTTTTAGAGTGACCAATGAAGAAGGTAGAGCTCTTTTAAATTTTGTTTTAACGTATGATTTTGTTATTACTAATACTTTATTCAAAAAAAGAGATGAGCAACTTATTACTTAAAAGAAAAGAACTAATAAAACACAAATTGATTATTTTTTTATGAGAAGAAGAGATCGTCGAGATTGTAAAGATTGTAGAAATTGTAAGGTCATTCCAAACCCAACCTCGATTATTAGTTCTAGATTTTAAGATGAAGAGTTGTAAAATAAAGAATAGTAGGACTCATCATCGTGTAGGACTCATCATCGTAGAACTCATCATCGTAGAATTAGATGGGAGAACCTAAAAGACACAAATAAAATTATTTTTATAAGTTAAATTCATGATTTCAAAATTTGAGATTTTCATGAAGAAGTGAATGTTATATAAAAAAGTAACAAACACTATTAAACAAGTAGCAAAAGATGTACTTAAGGAATCAAAAGAAAAAGTTTCTATAAATAAAAATAGTTGATGGTAGAATAATAATGTGCAAGAAAATATATTTTAAAAATTGGTTAATGTAAAAGCTTAGAGAACTAGCAAAAACATCAAATGGCCCGCAAAGAGTCTAAAAAAACAATCTGTGACGCTAAAAATTCTGCTTTTAGTGATCTTTATAACAGATTAGATACTAAAGAGGGCAAAAATATATGTATAAACTAGTCAAACAAAGAGAAAATAAAAGTAAAAATTTAACTCAAGTGTATTAAAGATAATGTTTTCTTATAACCAAGGGTGGAAAGTCCGTAGGACCTGATGATATCCCATATGAAGTGTGGAAATTTTAGGAAATTTGGGAATTTCTTGGCCTACTAAACTCTTTAATAATATTTTAAAAATTAAAAAGTTGTCTAGTTTGTCGAGTGGAGGAAAAGTATTCTGGTCCTCATTTTTAAGAATAAAGATGATGCACAAGAGTCCGCGAATTAATGAGGAATTAGGTTGATGTGTCATACTTTAAAATTATGAGAGAGGATAATTGAACATATGTTATGACGTATTACAAAGATTTCTCATGATCAGTTTGGATTTATGACAGGGAGATCTATTATGGAAGCTATACATTTATTGACAGGTTTGATGGAGAAGTTCAGAGATAATAAGGAGGATCTAAGAATTAGAAAAAGCATACGATAAGGATCCAAGAGATATCCTTTGGAGAGTTCTTGAGAAGAAATGTGTTGATATGACATATATTCAAGTCATTAAAGATACGTATATTATAGCTATTACTTGTGTTCGAAATAAAGGAGGATTGACCAAATATTTTCCTATTTCTGTTGGGTTACATCAGGGATCGGTTTTAAGCCCATATCTTTTTGCTTTAGTTATAGATGGTATTACTGAACATTTATAAGAGGACGTACATTGGTGTATACTTTTTGCTGATGATATCCTTCTCATGGATAAGACAAGAGAGAAAACCCAGGATGAACTTGATTTATGGAGGTTTACATTGGAGTCTAATTTATGGAGGACTACATTGGAGTCTAATGGCCTTCTTTTGAGTAGAACTAAAACTGAATAAATAGAGTGTAATTTTAGTAGTAGTAGCTCTAGTCACAAAAGTGTAACTTTGGATGATCAAATTATTAAAAGGTGAAAACGATTTAGATATCTCATGTCTGTTATTCAAAGCGACGGTGATATAGATGGGGAAGTTAATAGTAGAATTCAAGTTTGTTGGTTGAAGTAGAAGAATGTTTCGGGTCTTTTGTGTGATAGAAAATTTTCAATTAGACTGAAAGGAAATTTTTATAAGATAGTGGTGAGACAACAATGCTCTATGGCGTTGAATGTTGGCCTTTAAAAGAGAAGCATAATACTAAGTTAATTGTTGCTGAGATGAGAATGATTAGGTGGATAAGTGGTTTTTCACTTAGAGACAAAATGAGAAATGAATATATCCGTGATAGGGCTGGTGTAGGTCCAGTGACGGATAAAATTAGAGAGAGTCGTCTTAGATGGTTTTGTCACATTAAACGTTGACCATCTTATGATCCGATAATGAGAGTAGATGTTCTAAATTCGACTTATGTTAAGAAAAACAGAGGTAGACCTAAGAAAACTTGGGCTTATTGTATAAAACTTGGGCTTATTGTATTATTGTATAAAAAATGATCTTAATTCATTAGAACTAAATGAAAATATGATACTAAATAGAACGCAATGAAAAAAAGGATTCATGTAGTTGACCCCACGTAGTTGGATTAGGGCTTTGTTGTTGTTGTTTAGGCGTTTCAAATAAGTTGAACAGAAGATACTCAAATGTGTATAGAAGATAAGAACAACAAAAGGAAATGTAAAAATGTCTACATGTTAATTTTTTAGTGTCTCTTTCACGTATTATTTGAATATTGAGCTGTTTGTGCTAGAAATAAAATAGCAGAGATTTGATTTCCATCGTCCGACAGTCCGTTCCTGTTTTGATTAACTCCAAGCCTATATTCACAGTTGGTGTAGAGTTCATGAATTTCAATGAAGAGAGATTGAAATAATCCATTTTGACAAAACGGATAAAATTTTAGTGACTTAAAATGTACACCAATTTTTGTACCCTCAGATTTCAACCGAGTTAATTTTATAAAATTCTGCACGTCAAATTGACAAACTCGATATAAAACACTATATATAGATTTTGAAAAAATTGGACGATATAAAATTTTGAAGTAATAAGCTTAATTAACCTGATTAAACTCTTAATTATCATTAATCCCGCACTCTTATTGTAGCCACCGCCTTCGCGATATTAAACCTGGGGGTCTCAATCAAAGGGTTGGGATCCTTAATTCAAAGCTTTGAAACCCTTTTCTCCTTCTGATTCCCCTCCCTGTTCAATCTCGTCAGCATCCTGCTAGTTCCCACAACAAGAATCACGATCCTACACAGTTGCAGGTGAGACGAGCGACACCTGGGAAACTGCAGCAGTAAGTCGTGTTCCACTGCCTCTTCCTTCTCCTGATACTCCTCTTATTTCCCCTCCTCCCTCGCGTCGTTCCTCTCTGTCGAGGGAGCCCACAGCTCCAGCTAAAGTGCTGGAGTCAGGATTGTGCACAAACGCAAGACAGCGTGCCACCTACCAGGTTTTCGAGTTCTAACATGAAATTCGTAAGAGGTAATCCCTATTTCAAGTTATTTGATATTTTCCATTCCTCCCTAGCTACTGTAATTTTGAGATTTGCCACAAATTTTGCATATTTTTCAACTCCGATAGACATAGTGGAGACCAAGTTGCGTCCAGAGAGACAAAGTTGGTTTGTGGGTTTCTAAGTTAGCTTTTAGTCTGAAATCAGCAAGGTTGGGAAGAGTGAGCCAAGCAAAAAAGTAGAGAGAAGGAATTTTCAGCAACTTCAGAGAAGAGTTGAGTCACTGAGAACCGGTTGAAGTACATTTATCAAATATATTTCTAGTTAAATTGTTAATGTGGAGTTGATGGGGGACCGGTTGGGCACAGGTCTAGACTAGCTAGAGTGGTGGGTCTCTTGGATGGGGTCCCCACCGCCCCCTCCCTCCTCTTTCCTTTCTTTTTTCTCCCTTCCTTTTTCTTTACTTTCTTCCTCTTCCTAATTTTCGTATTACGCCTTTTCCTAATTTAAATCCTTTCCTAAATGTCTAAATCTTGATTTTATTCTCCTCCCCTAATTTAAATATTTCCTAAAATTTAAGATCTTGATTTTATTCTCCTTCCCTAATTTAAACAATTCCTAAAATCTGACATCTTGATTTTATTTTTCTTCTTCTTGCTAAAATCTGAGTCTTTGTGTTGTACCTGCCCTAATGGTACCAAAAAAAAATGGATCATGGAGGATGTGTATCGACAGCGGAGTCATCAACAAAAATAACTATCAAGTACATATTCTCATTTCCTCGACTAGACGCACTTGAGGCAGTTAGACAAAGTCACTCTGTTCTCAAAGATCGACTTACATAGTAGATACCACCAGATACAGATGAGACCAAGTGACGAATGGAAGACCGCCTTCAAGACACAAGATGGATTATACGAGTGGACAGTCATGCCTTTCGATCGGTCAAACGCACCCAGCACCATCATGAGATTAATGAATCGGATATTTCAATCCTCATCAAGAAGTTCGTCGTAGTCTACTTTGACGACATACTAGTATACATTCATTCTGAAGAGGAACATGCACAACACTTGACAGAAGTATTCAAAGTACTCCGGAACGAGAAACTATACGTTCATCCAAAGAAATGCACACTCATGACAAATAAAGTATATTTTTTGGGTTACATCGCATCCAGAGCAGAGCCATTATAAGCGCATTCAAATGGACCCAACAAAAATCGAAGCCATTATAAGCTCAACCAAACCCATTCGTTCAACAAATTAAAACAGTTTTTGGGGCAAGCATCATTCTATCATGGCTTCATTTAAAATTTTAGCACCGTTACTGCTCCCCTCGCCGAGCTTTTAAAAGGCCGAGTTCACTTGACCAAGAACTGCTCAAACTAGCTTTAACACACTAAAAGAAAAAGTAACTCAAGCACCCGTTTTGGCCTCATCAAATTTCACACAATTATTTTTAAGCATAATGTGATGCATCGGCGTCGGAATAGGGGTTGTACTGAGCCAGGGAAGTCACTCCATTGCCTTCTTCAATGATAAACTAGACGACTACAGGAGGAAATACACGACATACGAAAAAAAGTTCTATGCAATCGTTCGAGCCCTAGAGCACTAGAGCCACTATCGGTTGACAAGAGAGTTTTCACTATTTACAGATCATGAAGCCTTGAAATTTATGAACAGTCGGGGTAAGCTTAAAGGCCGAGATGCAACTTAGGTAGAATTTTTTACATCATTTAATTTTGTGTTTAAACACAAAGCTGGAAGCAAGAACTGCGTCGCAGATGCACTAAGCAGACGCCATTTATTAATCACTTCAATGAAAACAAGCGTCATAGGGTTTTAGATCATCAAAGACCTGTACACTGCAGAAAAAGACTTCAAAGATATCTGGAAATAATGTTAGGAAAAGTCGACCGGGCAGTACTACCATGCAGATGGCTACTTGTTCTACCGCAATAAACTATACATTCCAAGATGGTCTTTAAGATAAGCAATTATACAAGAGAACCATAATGGAGGACCCAGCAGGTCATTTCGATAGAGACAAGACTCAAGCCTAGTCTAAGAACACTTCTTATGGCCTCGACTAACAAGGGATGTAGAGAGATAAATCCGACAACGCAGGATTTGTTATTTGGCAAAAACAAGTTATATACACCATTACCTATACTGAAAGCACCTGATGGATGTCAATATAAAATTCGTACTAGGTCTTCCCAGGACAGAGGAACCATGATTCTGTAATGGTTATAGTGGGCTGATTTTCAAAATGGCACATTTCGTACCTTATCACCGCACATTGGACGCCTCTCACTTCGTTGATTTATACTTTTGGGAGATTGTCAGAATATGCGAGATTCACAGAACCATTACCTCTGACAGAGATGTAAAGTTTCTAAGCCACTTTTGGTGTGTCTTACAAGGGAAGCTAGGCACAAAGCTCCAATTCAGTTTAGCAGCTCACCCACAGATAGACGATCAGACCGAAGTAGTGAACAGGAGCATGGGCAACCTACAAAGATGCTTCATAAAAAAGAAGATCAAAGAATGGGACCTCGTCCTAGCTCGAGTTGAATTCGCCTACAATAGAATCACAAGCCAGACAATTGGACGCATCCCATTCAAGATGGTCTGCGGTCGTAATCAACTAACATCACTTGACCTAGTTCCACTTCTACTGGCGTCATACGTCATCCAAGATTACAGTCAAAAATTGACCTGATATGCCAATACGATTCGAAAATTTTGGGTTAAGGTTGACCGAATATTTTTTTAGTAGAGTTCGAGTCAGAGAATTCAACTTGTTTATTATTCGAGTCAGGTTCGGGTTGAACCTAAAAACCCAAACATGACTCGAATAAGGACAATAGTCCGGGTCGGGTTCGGATTAGCATGTCAAGTTCGGGTTCGGGTCTTTAAATTTTGACCCGTTAATTATTTGGGTTTGGTTCGGGTTGACCATATTCGGGTCGGATCATTTTCAGGTCAGACACAAACCCAACCCGCTGACCCAAATTGATAGCCAAGATGCTACATAGCAGGTTCACAAGGTCCAGCAATAAACAAAGAGGTTGGTGACGAGATAGCTAAAAAAAACTGAAAATATCAAATACAAGCAAATAAATCAAGAAAAAGTAACATTTCAAATAGGCCACCTCGTTTGGATTCAGTTAAAAAAGGAATGATTCCTGGTAAGAGCTTTTGAAAAACTAAAACCCAAAGCAAACAAACCTTTCAGAATTCTACGAAAACTCAACGAGCACGCATACAAGATTGACTTACCAGGGGACTACAACATTTAGGTCACACTTAACATTACAGGTCCTACTCAAGGATCCAGAAGCTTTGACAGTTTAGGTCGAAGTTCCCCCAACCCTAGGAGACTGATGCGAGGCTCATGGAGAACCGGTTAGGCATAGGTCCAGCCCAGCAGACCGGCTGGTCCTCTTGGAGGGGGGGCCCACCGTCCCCTCCCTCCCCATTCCTTTCCGTTTTCTCCCTTTTTTCTATCCTTTCTTCCTCTTCCTATTTTCCTTCCTAGACCTATTCTTAATTTAAATCTTTTCTTAAAAGTCAAAATCTTGATTTTATTCTTATTCCCTGTATTAAACTTTTCCTAAAAATCTGAGATCTTGATTTTATTCTCCTTCCCTAAATTAAACATTTCCTAAAATCTTATATCTTGATTTTATTTTTATTCTCCTTTCTTAATTAAAATATTTAAGAAATTAGTACCAAGTCTTTTATAAATAAGAGATAAAGTGTCTAGTAGTGTTAGGGACCTTTATTTTGAAATTTGAATTCAGTTTTATCTTAATATTTTCCCTCCCGAGAGCCGTATCCGACGAGGAAAGTGATTCGGCTGTAACCTCATCCAAGGTGGTGATTATCTCCATCATTTTGACTCCGACAGGCCACCTCCACCCCACCTTCCTCTTAGCACCAGCTAGCAGCTCCCCTACTGTCTGCCTACCACGGGTTCGTTCTCTGTCCTCCTATAACACGCTACACCAGCTCCCTTCTACAGCCAACAAGCCCCGCTTCTGCTAAATTGTGGTTCCTGCTGTTGCCCCCGTCAGCCCAGCAGTATGCAAATCAATGAATCAGTTCCCAACCAGCCGTCGCCTCCCTCCCAAGCAAGTCGCAGCCCTCTATGTTGCATTCCAAACAGTTGTCACCTCCCTCCCAACAGGCCACAGCCCGTTCCAACCATTTTTCACAGCCCTCTATCTTGCCTTCCAGAAGATGTTGCCTTCCTTCCAACTGGCCGGCAGCTTCCAGGTCGCTGCCACCTTCATCTCAAGAGGTCTCCACCTTATGTCTGATGATCCCAGTGCCTCCCGCCACTGCAGATAGCCTTCCTGTAGCCCGCAGCCCCTTTTCCTCTGCTCCTCGGCTTCCGCCGCCCTCCTTCCTCCCTGTTCCTTGCCCCTGCAAGCATTGTGTCGCCACCCTGCCCCGCAAGCCACGTCTTCCCTAACCCAGCAAGCATTGTGCCGCCACCCTGCCCCAAAAGGCCACCTCTTTTCCCTGTCCCCTATACGTCACCCTTCGCTATCTCTTCGGTTCCAACCTTCGACGACATTGGTTCAACGCCTTACTATCACTGATCTGCTACTTTATTGCTCCCACAGCAACCTGACACCCCTCCAGACTTCATCGCAGTCACCGATCTAGCATCACTTTGACAGATTCCCTCCTCATCAAGCTTGTGTCTTCTTTATTGAGTCATTAGTTGCAATCATTTGTTTTTCTCTTTTGTTTTATGTGTTTTTTTTGTAACATTATTTTAAATCAGTAATAAAATTGTGTTTTATAGTGTGCTTTGGATTACCTCTGGTATCAATTACTTTATGAGCCACGATATTTTTAAATCTGAAGTTAATTGCATATTCCAGGTTATTTGTTTGGCGCGGCTGGCTCAAGGCAAGAATGTAAAAATTCACCGTAAAGTGACCTAGTAAATTCAAGTAAATTAATTCTAAGCAAAGAAAAATAAATTTTCTAATAAAAATTGTTTAAATCTTAAATTTTAATATTATGTTTTATAAGTTATTAAGTTCAACATAAAGTTATCACAACGCCTGCTAATTACGATGATAAAATTTTAGCACAACAACTAAGGCGAGTAATTACATTTTTAAATTTCAGTAATCTTCTTTTTTGTAAAATGTATGTTTGATTGCATGACTGTTCTAGTTTAATTAGATCCTTCATATTATTATTAGTCATGATAGACATGCATGAAACATGTGTACGAGATGCATGATATGTATGATATACATAATCTGCAAGATATGCATGATAAGCTCTATGGAAAATGACATGCATAATATAAATAAGAGATATGCATGATATGAGAGTTATGTTGGTGAATAGTTGCATAGCAGAGTAAAACATGCATACTAGTAGATGCATAAAGACCTCTCAGAATAATATATATTATAAAAAATGAAATAATTTATATATGGATGCTTATATGTCCATGATTGGAGAAAAATTTTACCCCCTAATGGTACATATAAGGGATGTCAATGTACCGCGCGCGTAGAGTTTTTAGACCACCCCAAACAATTGTGATAGTAAGATCACTAACCGCTATGTCAACAGGACAATATTGGCTAAGGGTAGGTAAGGATATTTTCACCATAGACAATTGCGATGTAGATCGCTAACCTTTGTGTTGCGAGAACCAACGGAACAATATCGGCCAAAGGTGTGTAAGATTTTATTGATGGTGATCCTTACATAGACAGAAATTGTATGTAAATAGTATAAAGTAAAAGTAAAGTTAAGATAAATGCACATATAAGATTAGGTTCATTTAGAAATAGGTCATTAATACATGAATTAGCATATATAAGATTTCTTATAAAAATATAAAAGTTAAGCATGTTAAAAGATTTCTTATAGGGATATAACAGAACCAACATGCATATTTTATTCTTTTTCTCAAATTATTGTAGTTTAGAAGTATGATTGCTTATAGGTTATCATTAGATAACTCATTATGTTGCTCTAATTTATTTTTAGGTTTTAGACAGTTGAAAAAAATGAACAGACAAAATCAAATATGTATTAAAAACGAGAATAACAAACGGAGAGGTACAAATTTCAGCAAAGAATGTTCAAACTTCAATGAAAAGACATTCATAACTCCAACTTTATTAAAATTACAGTCAAACTAACCATCTCGACAAGATGAATTGGTCTAATCCAAGTAAAATCAAGCTCAAATCAAGCCATTAAACCACTTTTGGAAGTTTTCCAAACATACGTGGAAGGTCAAACAAATGTTGACTCTGACAAGCTTTAAGTTGAATCGAGCATCTCGACAAAACGAATCACAATATCGCTCAATTCTGGCATCTTTAAGGCACTCAAATGTACATCAACCAACTTTTGATTAAGAGAATCTCTCCGGGTCTTCCTATCTAAGTAGTTCATATTCATTCATTAATTGCAACCATAACTCTATAAATAGAGTCTAACCCTTCACATGAGAGGATGAGCTTGAAGTCTGAAGAAGACTAAAGCTTAGAAGAGCTGATGTCTAGCATCACTTCGTTGTTGGCCGCAATCGACCACCACTCGTCGATTACTGTCGACAGCCGCCGACCGCCACTCGTCGGCCACCGTCGATCAGCATTAGCTGCCACCCACTTATGACAAGTTCATCTGTGCACCGCCTTCATAGCTCAAAATATTGTGTAGCCCTCTCCCACCTGTGGGACAAGGAACCGTACTTGTAATCCCCAGCTTATAATGGATCTCTTTAGCTGGGTCAGGCCCCGTGATTTTTTCCTTTGCATATTTTCTACATAAAACCTCCTAGTATCTCTGCTGGTTATTTTCTTTCATTTGGGTGTATGTTGAATTCTCGTGCAACGCTAAGATGATAATCTAATACTCTATCGCCGCGGATTTTCTAGCACACATCAATAACGAAACCTAAAGTTGGCTAGTTCATCTAGTCCAAATCCAAGCCAAATGCATAAATGTTCTACATTAGGCATGAGATAATGAAAACAAAACTGAAGTTAAACATGCACTCATCTTTGTGAATTTAGACTGTTAATCATTTTTTTGTAAACTAACTCATAAGTTTACTAAATCTTTGAATAGAAGTTAATAGCTACATTTATAATGCAATGGTCTAAGTAACAATGGAGATGTAGATATGATTTTCCAATAAGATGACTATACTTTTTAAAATGTCCACGAATCTTAAACTTCAAGTTATACATTCCGTATAATGAGGTAGAAAGAGAATTCTTTTATTATTAAGGAATATTGTCTTTATTTTGTAGGCCAAGCGTAGAAATCAAGGAGCCTAACATCAATATAGAACAGAAATCATACGTGTCAAGAAAGCCACCAAAGGAATACAACTACAAGCTTACAAAAAGAATCAACAAACACAGAAATTGGAAATGTGATGAAGGAAAGAGTTAATGGACCTGGTGAGCTTCCAAAGCTGATGTTATAGCATTCACATAGGATGCAATCGGAAGTTTAGCTATATCTTCTGCAGTCTGCATGTATAATCATTCAGCTACATCCCAATACAGAAATTTGAAACAAATTACAAAACAGAATTGATACAATCAATAAAGGGCTTTAAAAATACAAATAAAAGAAATAAGAAATAAACCTTTCTAAAGTTTGAGTCATCATTCTTCCTTAATGCAAGCAGCTCCATTTTCTTTTTAATTTCATCCTTACATATTGAAGGCCTTGAAAAGCAAATATCCTGCTTCCAATGCGCACTATAAACTGCATTGCTACAGTTTTGTAAAATATTTTCACTTAATTCTCCAGAATCAGGTGGATAGCGTATAAAAATATCTTGAATCACAGCTTTTGACTCTTCAGAAAAGCACAGAGAGGTAACCAACTCTTCTTCCTTGTTGTTTTTCTGCTTCTTTTTGCTTTTGTAAACTGAAAGACGGCGATTGGCACCATTTCTGTAAATGTTGAGGTTCAAAGAAATATGTTTGAAAGTGGTAAACGGAAGATGAACAGTAGTAATCAATTGAACGTGAAAAATCAGATGCAACTATGTTAAGAGCTTGTGACCACAAAGAAAAAGTACTATAAGAACTCGACTCGGATCAAATGAAGAAAAATATTTGAGTGCATTTGAATGAAAACATTGGGAAAACAAACAGCTTCAAGACTACACAAAGGCTTTGTCTTTTGAAAACTAGTTCTATTTATATAATTTGGAAGGCACAGGTGAATGACTAAAAATTTTACTGTCATACAATGTATGGAGCATCTTGTGTATCCACTATCAATCCTATGCTTCTGAAACACAAATGCTTAGTGGAATGGGTATATAATGTAGCCCACTCTAGTTAAAAAAAAATATGACAAAAGCTAGTTCAACACAAGCAGAACACGCTCAGTCATTCTTTCCATCAGACCATGTTAGCATCTAGTACATTCATGAGATTCAATGATTTTCTTATGACAACTCAGTGTCACAAAGCGCCAAGTTCTCCTAGTCTCCTTTCTCCATTAATTTCCTAACAAGCTCTGTCATTCTAAAGATTCTGTCACGTTCAATATCACGGACTATCCCATACCTTCATCACCTTCAAGAGGTGGTCTGCCGTCTCTCGCAATAATTTTAATCACCTATTCTTCTTCTCTTAGCATCTGAACCTCATGTTGATCGCTGCATCATTGCTGCAGCTAAAAATCCTCCTTCATTCTCAGTCACTTGCCTGTTTTATATTCTGCGGTGATGCAGACACATCCTATCCTTAACAAAACCTATGTCATAACACCAGTTTTTGCCCTCTAGACTTTAATGTTCTCATGTATTCAAATTTAGAAATTCAACTCTCTAAATCTGAAACAATTTTATCCTAACGTCAATTTTATCAGTGTCGGGGACAAAAGATGATGGAAGGAAGCTTTCCATGAGGAAATTTTAGACTTTTATTATCACTTTCATTAATTTGAACTTAAATTTAACGAAATTGCACTAAAATGTAAAAGATATCCATATGGAAAGCTTCAACTTAGGAGCATCCATTTTCGTCCAAAAAAAAATTGGCAAAGTTGATAAATAGGTAAACTGATTCAAATTTGATGAGTTGACTGACTAAATTGACACTTGAAATGGTGTAAAACTAAAAGAGACACACCTAAAAAGTGACCATTTTCATCATTAATGCTTTTAAAAATGTGTTTGCCAAAACAAACCATTAGAAGAAAAACAATTTATGTGGCAAGTAGCTAATCAATGAACTTGAAAGAATGCACATCAAAAAGTTGCCTCCATAAATTAAATTCCGAAATGTTAATTCCAGTAATTGTATCTTTAAGTTTTAACATTAATCAAATTTTGAGTGATCTACTAAATGTTATTTACTATCTTACTTCTGTTTTGCTAAACTTAAGAAACCAAATTAGGTAAAACCAGAAGTATTTTATGTGGTTGTGATATCGTTCCAGAGCATAAGATGCTAAGTTATAAAATCATTGCAAGCTTCAATTTAGAAACACCTATTGTTCCATGTTTAAGTCAATACTAGTCTCATAAGGAAGAACCAAAAACATAAAATATGTGCATGAGCATGTTGACCTCATTTTTGTGAGGTCTTAGTCTCCTACTCCCAGAACCCATAATCTAGCCTTAGGAGTTCCTGGTTGACCATCCTAGCGGACTAGTAATGGAGCCCACCTCCCATAGAACTTCAAACCGCTTCTTTACTCATTTTTTGTGAAAACTCGCACGAATGGTCCCAAGCACTCAACTTCTAGTTGCAAGGGCTAAGGACCAACATGCAGAGGGTCTGAAAATGAGTTCCAATAGGATCAAACAACCTTAGGTTAACCCTCGGTGACTCAGCAACGCACTCGTTGCATCACACACAGTTTTGGCTTAAATTGACTCGCCCGCCGGCAAACTCGTCCGGATGACGAAACGGACCGCGCCGACGCGTCCGGAACGTCGATTTTAGCTAGAAAAGACACCCATATTGTTAGGGTTACGCGCGCGCACAGTTTGCACAGAAATCGATGCATTTTTTTTCTCCTTTAGCGGGATGCGGGCCCGGACTCAACCCAGGTTTGACTCGGGCTTAAGTGCAATTCGGGCTGGACTCAGGCGGCTAAACGATTTTCAGATTTCAAATTTTTCAAATTTCAAATTTCAAATTTCAAATGAATCATATAGTTAGCCTTAATGAAATTTAATTAGGAGTTATTATAGCCAAATAAAACTCCTCCCCCGTTGGAAATTCATCAATTACCCGCCCATTATCGGATAACTGTCATTTTTGAATTCCTCGAATACAAGATCCCGCTGAGCTCTTGGACGCCCTTCTCCTTGGACGACGAGATTCAGCCCCCTCCTCGTCAGCTCCTCTCCCGCTCGACGCCATCTCCTCCAGTTCGAAACCCAACTTCCTTTCGATCGACCGAAAACTTCTGCTCATCAAAGCCCCGCACCGAAGCTCGTGGCTATCCTTTTCTCCCGATCCGTCTTCACAGAGAAGCATCGTAGCCTCCTTCCACTCGTGACCGAACCCAGCTCCGTCTCCCTATCTCGATCGCAGCCTAGCCGATCGCCTCCTCCAAAATCCCCACCGAAACCCTTCAACGATACCACCT
>NW_018252935.1:156048-157696 GCF_001263595.1 Phalaenopsis equestris
GAGATTTGTGACATCCGTTTGGTCTGCGAACCTTTTATGTATGACCGACAAGTTCCCCTATTTAATATAAAGATTAAATAGGGTTTATTTTATCTGGGTTCCAAGTTCCCTATAGAGGCAAGCCCCTATAGTTAATTACATCTCAAATGACGGGAGTCATTTGAGAAAACTCTCGATAATGATCAATGGTTCTAGTCTTCAAGAATTCAAGGTTCAGGTTTTCAAGGTAGGACGTAGAAGGGCAAATGGGAGTGGCTCAAACATGAAGAGTTATTTCAGGAGTCCAAAGGAAAGAAAAGGTAGGGGATGTCACAGATCCTGAGGAGAACCCTCAGTGACTTCCCAAACTATCCTAATGTGTGGCTGCATTTTTAGAGATGATGTTATTTAAATGTTCAATCCTGCCAATTTTATTATTTGGGACTTACATTTGCATAATACCTGATTATGCAAATAGCCCACAAAGAAAGGAGGGTTTACGTCGTACCACACAACAACCTCAGAACCTAAAGCGAGTTAGGACTTATGCTGCACAACATGGTTGTGCAGGGGCCTAAAAGAGGGTGAGGATTTACGTCGCTCTAAGCGAGCTACCTCGAAGTCCTATGGGTTGTTATTATGCTAAGAAGAGAAAATGCTGAAGAAGATCTTCTTATTGTTCGCTCCAAGCTCCTCGTCGTGCTGCCCACAAAGTTGGCTTCAAGCTCCTGTCGTTGCGATGGCTCCAGGGTTTAAGTGTTTGAAAATTGTAGTTTATGTTTCACAGTTTTGATGTCAGTGTTTGATTTTGCATACAGGGTAAACAGATTGCAGATAAATAAAAATATACTTGAAAGGTAAACTGCGATAAAGTAAAACGCTGTAGATAAACTGTAAAAGTGTACCTGAGCATCTGCTACTGTTGTTGCTACTGTTGTGTTATTAATGTTAATATTGCGAGCATAATATGATTTGCAGCAGACTTAAATAAACTTGCAAGAAAATTAAACAAGACGAGAAAATCCAACGCGAAAGTCAAAAAAATGAGTTGTAAAAATCACGAGCAAAAGAAACCCTTATCCACATATGAAAGATCAGGACTGAGTATAAGACCTTGGTAAAAGTGGGGGCTCAGAGCTCGGCTGTGTGCTTCCCGACCTTGAGTAAGAGTTTCTAACTTGACAATCTACAGGAGGTAGTTCTTAATAAATAATTATTTCATTGTTTATTTTGATGAATGAAATATCATCAACCTGCAACATATGCAAATCATGCAAAGTTATTATTTAAGTCTTTTTTTTATGAAGAGTTCTTTTAATCATGCAAAAGAAATTTTTGTTTTATTTTTATAAATATTTTGTAAAGTCGTACAGTCCACAGATTAACAGTCCACAGACTAGTCACTCTAATCATGCTAGAACTACTGACAACCTAAGAGTGTCGGGGTAACGATCCCACCAAGGGTCGGCGAATAGCATCATAGGTCCTTCCCTCTCTCTTATAGAAGATCCTCGAGGTTGGAGATACTATTCTAATAATTTCACTTCGCATCCCTCGTTTAAGCACGCATAAGCAATGTCGTCATCGCCCTCGCCACCTAGACCCTAGACTTATCCTAGTCCGATGATACATATGTGGCGTTAAGAAATTTCCCCAATTGCCAGGAGGA
>NW_018252935.1:162643-167057 GCF_001263595.1 Phalaenopsis equestris
GATGTAATTAACTATAGGGGCTTGCCTCTATAGGGAACTTGAAACTCAGGTAAAATAAATCCTATTTAATCTTTGTATTAAATAGGGGAATTTGTCGGTCATATATAAAAGGTTTGCAGACCAAACGGATGTCACAAATCTCTTAGTTTGCAGGATTGGGTCTATCGCTGAGGTCTACACTTATCTCTCGGGAAGGTGTAGTATTCGCGGTATCAGGCACGATTATGCAAACTATCAGACTAATGAGATCCATTTGGTCTCATTTTTCTAAAATTAAAACATACTACTTTTAAAACTCAAACTATATATCCTTTATATTTAAATTAAATCTCAAAAATTATTTTCATATATCATATTTTTCAAAATTAAATCTAATCAATCGAAAAAAAAGTTGACCGACAGAGCAGCAAAAGGCTATCCTTCACAAACTCAGTGAAACATAAATTGTCATATGTTAAGCTTTTGAAAAAGTTAAACGAGCAAAATTATTACCTCAACAAGACTTAATTTTCTTTTGAATCGATAACATATTTTAAGAAACTTACATAAGTTCTGCTATGTATTTAAATATTATTTAATGCATAGATTTATCCAACTGTTATATACAATTGCCTCATATCATTAAAAACTTTAAAAGCTTTGTAATGCATCTAATATATCTAATACATGGCTAAACAGCAACAACAACAAAAACAACAAAGCCTTAATCACACTACGTGGGGTCGACTACATGAATCCTTTTTTTTTCCATGATGTCCTATTTAGTGCCATAATTTCATTTAGTTCTAATAAATTATGATCATTTTTTATACAATAAGCCCAAGTCTTCCTAGTTCTACCCCTGCCTTTATTAACATAAGTCGAATCTAACACATCTACTCTCCTAATAAATGGTCAATGTTTTATGTGACAAAACCATTTAAGATGACTCTCTCTAATTTTGTCCATCACTGGACCTACACCAACCCTATCACAGATATATTCATTTCTCATTTTGTCTCTAAGTGAAAAGCCACTTATCCACTATCCACCTAATCATTCTCATCATTCTCATCTCGGTAACAATTAACTTATTATTATGCTTCTCTTTTAATGGCCACCATTCAGTGCCATAGAGCATTGCAAGTCTCACCACCATCTTATAAAATTTTCCTTTCAGTCTAAGAGAAACTTTTCTATCACACAAAAGGCCCGAAGCATCCCTCCACTTCAACCAACAAACTTGAATTCTATTATTAACATCTCCATCTATATCACCATCGCTTTGAAAACATACCTGAGATATCTAAACCGTTTACACCTTTTAATAATTTGATCACCCAAAGTTACACTTCTTTCACTAGAGCTACTAGTAATAAAATTACATTTCATGTATTCAGTTTTAGTTTTACTCAAATGAAGGCAATTAGACTCCAATGTAGACCTCAATAAATTAAGTTTATCCTCTCGTGTTATCCACGAGAAGGATATCATCAGCAAAAAGCATACACCAAGGTACATCCTCCTGTAAATGTCCACTACGAACATCCATAACTAAAGCAGAAAGATATGGGCTTAAAGCCAATCCCTGATGCGACCCCACAGAAATTGGAAAACTTTTGGTCAATCCTCCTTCATTTCGAACACAAGTAACACCTCTAGTATACATGTCTTTAATGACTTGAATTAATGACTTGAATATATGAATATAGGTCATATCAACACCTTTCTTCTCAAGAACTCTCCAAAGGATATCTCTTGGAACTTTATCGTAAGTTCTTTATAACCTCTTAGATCCTTCTAATTATATATGAACATCTCCATCAAATCTCTCAATAAATTTATAGCTTCAATAGTAGACCTCCCCGGCATAAATCCAAATTGATTACGAGAAATCTTTGTAATATGTCTTAACCTATGTTCAATTACCCTCTTCCATAATTTTAAAGTATGAAACATCAACTTAATTCCTCTATAATTTGCAGACTCTTGTGCATCCCCTTTATTCATAAAAATGGGGACTAAAATACTCTTCCTCTACTCCTCAGATATCTTTTATACTAAAGAGTTTAGTAAGCCAGGGAACTCCAAAATCTCCTATATATTTTCACACTTCAATTGGGATATCATCAAGTCCTACTGACTTTCCATACTTTGTTTTTTTAAAGCCTCCTCAACTTCTTTTTTACTAATGCATCGTAAAAATGGAACGTTTTATTATTATTAACGATATTAAGATCATTAAGGTCGATCGAACAAAATTATAAAATCATGCATGAAACTAGTTCGATGAATAAAATGTAAAAAAATGATGATAATTCTCACTTTAATAGGAAAAGTAGTTGATACATGCAAAAGGAAACATAAATTTAAAGTACAAACCTGAGAGAAAAAATTGTCAAAGGATTTTATTGACTTTTCCCTTGTTCGTCCTTCCAAAATGATAACGAATAGAAGGAAGTATTTGTCTGGTAGATTAGGAGAGAGGGTTTGAGCAAGGGGGAGGTGAAAGGGGTCAGTTAAAGTTGAGAGAAGCCTCAAGCAAAGAGAGCAATCATATTAGTTTTCAGCCATCAAGCAATCATATGACCTCATACAATAATAAGCCCTTCATATAGATAGGACTCAATCTAAAGACCAAAACATCAATGGGAAAAAATTAATGACAGGATACCAAAATAAGGAAAAAAATTTATTAATACAAACTATATGGCTCTCTAGTGGATCACATAGAAGTCCCAGTCACAATATACATGCTACTAAATCAATTTTATTGGGGCCATGACTAACTTTTCCCCAAAGAGTGGAAGACATAAGCATGGTGGTTGAGACAGAAAAACAGGCTTACGCATAGTTCATGATAAAACAATAACTCTAATAAGAATAAGCAGACAAGGTTTCAGGGCAAGATGTCTCCATATGACATGCAATTGCATCTTAATAGATAGCTTGACAATGAGTAGAAGACAAGGAATAGGTTGCCAAGAAAGTAGCGGTAATATGAGATCAATAAAGTCAGCATATGGAAGTGGCAGTGCCAGCAGCAAAATTGATCAAGCCATGCAAACATTGGTAGCGTCATGTAGGATAAGGGGACCATGGTGGTGGTGAATTCATGAACATTCATAGTGGCATCTTCCCAATGAAGGAGAAGTGAAGCGTTCTCTTAAACCCGATTCAATTTACCATAGGATTCAATGTTTGCTCATATCAAAATGTAGTGTCATGGAAATTACTCTTTAGCTGTTTCTTATACCCTTCTTCAATGAGGAGAAGAGAATGAAAAAAATAGAAAGAGAATAAGTCCTGCAATAAGGCAAGGGAAAGGAAAAAGAGATGAAATTAAAAAAAAAAGAAAGAAGGATAGGTTTGCACAATAATAGTTTCATTCATGAAACAATTAACTACCCAATACAAACATTATGGGATTTATAAAGAAACTTTGGTAAAAGTTTAAGAAATTCATAAGAAATAAAATAATGGTCCTAGTATTCAAATCCATGAAAAGAAAAACTTTAAGCAAACTTAAAGTGAACATAATTTATTAGGATTTGAAGTCCTTGGATCATATATGCTCCAACTAGAATAGCCCAAACTCTCAACCATCAAGATATTATCTTCTATGACCTGATGGCCTCACAATTTTAAACCATCCCAAGTGTGTTTTGTATCTAGCACATTTAATTTTGGATATTCTAACAAAAGTTCAATCATTTCACCAAAGGGCACCTCAAAATGAGTTCAACTTTATATTCTTCTTAAGAGGTATTACAAACGTCCCACTTAAGTAACTGAAATGCTATTCAATATTCTTAGCCTGTATTTACTCAGCAAGTAGATAAGGTTTTAAAAATTGCCACTATATATTCAAGAGATGGCTCCCATCATATATCACATTATCCCAAATAAGGCTAAATAGATAGCTCCCATGATGTATCACCATGTATTGTATGGCACAAATTTATCATTTTTCAGCTAGTGTGTAATGCTATATTATCAATTTTAACACCTCAAACTCCCAACTTGAGAAATTGTTCGCTTTAGACTAATGGCATTAGTGTTTTATTTTATTAGTGTAACATTCCAAAAAAGTTATCGTAGTACTCCTATACAAATATGTTTAACTTTAGAGTTTCTAATTAAATTTCAATCATTCAGCTAAAAGGCACCAAATTGTTTAAGAATTATGTTGTATTTTACTTGCGGGGTTTCACATTGGCATAACAATATATCCCAAATAAATAGAGTGGGGCATCACAACTCAAGTGAAACCTCAAATTGAACTATAATCTCCAAAACAATTAGAAAGGAAAAAAAGGGCAGAGAGCATAAAGAAACAACATGGAAGCATCCATTCTACACCCAATTAAATACTAAAAAAGGCAAAAGTCACGGACATATATATATATATATATATATATATATATATTCATAT
>NW_018252935.1:167067-180996 GCF_001263595.1 Phalaenopsis equestris
CACATATATATATATATATATATATATATATATATATATATTCATATATTCATATTACATTCATTCATGTTTGGGATGACAAGTAGGGTTGTTAACTATCTGATTTCGAGCCAAGCTGTGGTCGGCTCAAAAAAATTCAATCCAAAATTTTGGCTCGTAGCTCAACTCGTTTAATTTTTATATAATCTCGATCCGAACAAATATTTGAATCAATTTTCGAGCAAGTACCAATCTTTGAGCTAAATTCACTACATTCCCAGTCATAATCTGTTAACAATCTGATTTCAAGCCGAGCTAGGGTCAGCTTGAATATTCGATCCAAAATTTTGGATCGTAACTCAACTCATTTATTTCGATCCTATCTCGAGTCGAGGCAAAATTCAAATCAATCTTCGAACAATTAACGATCTTCGAGCTAAATTCACAGCCCTGATAATAGGATTGGAAACTATTATAAAATAATAACATAAAAGATAAATTTATGAGCAAAAAAAACAAAACTCAATTATGTAAATAACATCATAATTGATTTTTACTTCTCATATGAAATTGTTTTGGAGCATCATAATGGGTTACCAACATGCTACATGTAATATGGCACTCGTAAATTATTTCCACTAATTAAGTATTTCTCCATTTTAATTAAAAATTTAATTATAAAACTTAAACCACTAAACTATATATATAGAGAGGGAGAGAGAGAGATGCGTCAATATAGTCTCCCGATTCTTTTCAGGGGGTCATTTTAGTCCTGCAGTCCATAAAAGTATTAATTTAATTCCCAAACTCTTGTAATATGGGCATGAAATAGTCCCAACAGAGAATGTTTCAGCCCAAATTTAAATAGTCTGGTGACTAATTTGACACTATTATAAATTGTCAGGCTAAAATGGATGTGTGATATCACTTTCAAATTCAATCAAAGTTACACATTTACATCTTGTGATTATCAAAAGCCCCTTAACTTTTAAAAACCCCATCCATTATTCTAAATTTTTTAAGCAGTGCTTCAAATCAATACTACATTCGCAAATAGCATGCACCCTTACACATCCTTTGTAACCATTTACATAACCAATAAAAAGGATAATGATTTAATATTGACCTTTAATGTGATTCTCAATAGACAATAAATCATTTGATCACTCCACAACTACATTTAAATACTAATCATCATTGCATCGTGCATATCCCCAAATAATTTTGACATTCCTTTGACAAACAACTTTCTCCTTTGCTTACCAAAATCAATTCTCATGGAATCACACTATCAAATTTTAATGAAAATAAAAGCCATATGAAAATACATTAATATTAATTATTTTTTATAATTTTCTTAGCACAAATATAAACTCAATATGCTATTAAGGAACAGAAATTATTTGGTTACTCAACTGACATGATTTTTCAACTCTATGCTTCATGAAACTCTCAAATAACTTGAGTCATATGCTCAATTCCATTATGATTAATTATCATAATTTTAAACATCTTAATTATTTTTAAATACTTGCAAAATGATCTCCAATCATTTAGTATTCACTTAAGCTTTAGAATTTCATTTAAAAGATTTATTCAAGACTATTCTCATATCTCCATGACTCTTCAAATTTAAAATAACATTTTAATTGGTTTGGTCTGGAAGCTCTGAAATCATCATCAAAGTTGGTCCAATTTTGTTTTTCGAGATAAATTTGCAATATAATTAGTGATTATCATTAATCAACATTCATATTTAAAATTTCATCTATAAGGAATCATTCAATAAAAAACTAGATATTATATTTCATAGAGATCATCATCTAAAGTTTATATCTTGTTATGCTCGACACTAATGCAACGCACGTTGTCAAAATCTTAAAATCATCAACATATTGCTAGATATTTTATATATCTCTTTCTAAACTTCTTTATTATCTCGACTGCTAAACAAACCATCAAAGTATGTAACTTTGATTTTGTTAACTACCTCAAAACATAACCATTGTTTCCTTAACATCGTCTTCCCTCAAAACTCTTTTCCTATTGCTACATTTCTCTAAAACCATCCATATATGGAAGGCTAAGGGTTAATTTTAGGATAAGGACTAACGTTGCACACACATATTTTGACAAACATATGACAAAATTCACCAAAAGAATTCAAACTTGTATTTGGCAAATTGAATGCCTCTAGAAAGTGAGAGAGACCAGTGTCCTAATTTGTCCATCTATATATTCAGGAGACATTCTGGCATATCTCTATCTCCTCATTAAAATCCTAGCAAAAAAAACTTAATGACACTTGCAAAGGACTCTCACCTTTCCTTAATTTGGCTCCTTTGCATTTCTATGCATACAAGCTACTAATTATTCTATTTTCCCTATGCGAAATAAACAAACTATTCTGCTGGCAATCTACTGTTATGTTACTAGCATGTTAGCAATTCAACTTTCTCTGTCTTTACCCAAATATTTCATGCAAGAGATTCAGCGCTACTTTGTGGGCGTTTCCAGTTATCATATCAATTAGATGTATATAATGCAGACACAAAAGCATGAAAACAAAATGCCCATCCAGCACAAAATATCGTGTCTTACTCTAAACTAATCAAGATAGATGCATATCATTATAAAACCAAATAAACTAAAGATCAGAGAGTTAAATACTCACCCAGAGCTTCTTGATATCATTCCCATTTTTCTGCACATTTCATGAACTGCTGCCCGCTCTTTTTTTGATAAATCAGGTTCAAATGTGTAAACTGAAGATCCAAAAAGACAGCAATGTAATGATGATGAAAATATAGCCATAATTAGCATTTTTTAATTACTCGGTTGAGACAAGAATATTTAATTTTAATATCATCCAACGAAGTTCTAAACACAAAAATTGAAATTAGTATCAATCACAAAAACTATGCTAAACGATGCTGGCAGGGTTATATACTTGTTAAATAAAAACAGACAGCGAACAAGAGATGAACACCATCACTATCATCATTATCATAACTCCAACAGCTTCGTGTGGCTTTATGACTCAGCACGAAACAAATATTAATGGAGTAGCAAACCCACCTGAAACAAATACTAATTCATTGACCATTTCGTGACTTTTTAAGCCCCTGGTTCGTAAGCCTTGCAGACAAAATTGAATCAAATGCATGATGCGTAAGTACAAGAATAAAAATATCATTTTGTCTGGCATATATTAATGTCTACAAAAATCTCTAGCAATTAATAAGAACCTTCACGCCTAGGGGACAAATAAAAGCAGAATTTCGCAAGTGATCAGTTTAGGACTGTTGGAATTTTAGGAAAATTTTAATTTTATCACGTCTATTTTAGCGTTTTATATTTTTAAAATTTAGAATTATTGGCATGTAATAATTCCGGTTTCCTTCTTTTATCATTGGGAGTTATGGCTTATTTTATGATTTTCTTAATGTGGGAATCATCCCCCATTATGTATCTTACAATTGTTTTCTATGAATTGAAGATGAATAAATGTTTTCCCCTCCCAAAACCTACATGGTATCAGAGCCGCCAATTACCTTCAAAACTACGATCAAATCCGTCGATTTGGTCATTTGTGGGGTTTTCCCTTGTTAGAAGCCTTTACTTCGCTCTTGTCCCTCTCGGGTTCGCTCAATATCATCGTCTTCGTGATCGGCCACTCCCGATATAGTCACAATTAGAGCTACATGGGAAGGCAATGATTGGACCGTAGTGTTCAAAGACTCTCGATACAATTGTGATTAAAGCTAGCCGGGAAGGAAACGACAGGATCATTACATTTAGAGACCAACATCGCCTGATTTGAGGCTCCAATCTAACTATCGTTCTTTGTCCTTCCTCTAGCATCGATAGAATGGCCGAAGCTGCATGGGCTAAACCCGTATCTGAACCAGGGTGGGTTTCTTCTTTCCCATGAGGTAGCCACAGCACATGTGCTACGCTTCTCAGAATCTGAGGATGTCGTACAAATCAGTAATGATCATGGGAGTTCAAAAAAATTATATCACAACAATCGGTTTCAGAAATTCTGAAATCACCTCACCTTACCCTACAGTTCTTCCCATGGTTGTATCGACTAAGTATTTTCCTCATAATTTACCACCTTACCTCACAATTATAAAATTTAATGAACAAAACTATCTCAAGTGGGCTCAATCTATTAAATTGATGTTCGAAGAAAGAGTCAAAATTGGGTATTTAACCCGAGAAATTTCAGAACCTACTGCTAGTGATCCGAATCAAAAAAAATAGCAATTCAAAAATTATCTGGTAATGGCATGGCTTATCAACTACATGGACCCTACCATTAAAAAACCTCATCTATTATTTCTCATTGCTCAAGATTTCTAGGAGGTCGTTCAAGCTCTCTATTCAGACTTGAAGAATTTATCTTCATAAACTTTAGTTGAAAAATCAACTTTGAAAATCAAAACAAACTGACCTTGATGTTACTACGTACTACAATGAGTTAGTATTATTATGAAAAGAGCATTATAAATGCTATGATGACATTTGAGAGAATTAAAATGATTATGTTCAACACAAGAAGCGAAAGGAAAATGCCCGGTTCTACATGTTCTTAGTCAAACTTAATCAGAAATTAAATGTACTCTAAGATCGAATCCTTGGTAGCAAATCTCTACCCTCGATTTAAAAAAAAAATTCAAAAATTAAGCATGAAGAGTCAGGAAGAAAAATTATGTTGTGCAATATCGAATCATCTTATAAGTTATAACATTAAACAATAAAACTCTGCTCGTGTTTAAAGAGCTTGCTACCGACAAAGAAATGTGTAAGAAACTATAGTGCGAGCATTACAAAATACATGTCACACAAAAGAGACATGTTAGAAAATTTCATGGTAAACCTGCAAATTGGAAATTTCATGATAAATTTGTAAATTGGAAATCAAAATCCAAGGGTGAAGATCAAACTTATTAAGCCATTGCAGAGGAAACTCAAGAGCCTTCTGCTAACTCGAATGCAGCCCCTTTCACCAAGACGCAATTAGAGCACTCGCATAAATTATTTTAATCTCCAGAATTGTCCACAACTCCTTCTTGCTCCTTATCAAAGAAGGGTAACTCTTTAGCCGCTGTTTTGTTAGGTGTTGTTCCTAATTTTACTCATTCTTGGATAATTGATCTGGTGCAACTGATCATATGACTAATTATTCCAAATTATTTTCCTCTTATAGACCTTGTGCAGGAAATAAAAAGATCAAAATTATCGATGTTCGCTCTTGGTATTGTCGGGATAGGAATTATCAAACTCTCCTTGTTATTAACCCTTCGCAATTTTCAGAATGTTCCTCATATTCCTAATCTATCGTGTAACTTACTTTCCATTACTAAAATTAGTATTGATAATTAATCTCAAACTATTTTTTATTCTTTTTGTTGTGCCTTTTAGGAATTGACCACAGAGATGATTGACAAAGCTAAGAAAAAACTGGACTCTGTTATTTTGACGATGGGCTTAACTAAAATAACAATGTCAAAGTATTGTTTAAAATTATGTTTTTTTGTTTCTAAAGATAAGGATATCATATTGTAGCATTATAGGTTATTAGGTCATCCTAATTTTTCAGCATCCTATATTATTATCAAGTTTGCTAGACTTGATAATACATTATGGGGCTATAGAATTGCATTTAAAACTTCTATAGAAATGTCACCATATATATGGTTTATATTTGGAAAGGCATTCATTTGTCAATAAAACTTGAGCATAAAATTTACTGAAATGTAAAGAAATTTAATCATAATTTAAAAGATACTGACGAGAAACGATTATTTCAGTTAAAGTGACTCAAGGAAATTAAAAATGAATCTGATGAGAATGCGAAAATTTATAAGGAAAAGATGAAAATTTGAAATGATCGGAAGAGATTTTAAGAAAAGATTTTAAACCTGGACAATAAGTTTTGCTATATAATACAAGATTGAAATTATTTCCCGGAAAACACAAGTCCAGGTGGTCGGGGTCATTTACTGTAATTAAAGTCTACCCATTTGGAGTTGTGGATATCAAAGATCCAAAAACTAATAGCGTTTAAGGTAAATTGGCAACTTTATCAAGGCAGCAACAGGCCTGAGCTGAATAAAATTCTAATGTTGGGTTAACCAAAGTTAACATTGGATACGTCGGGTCGACCACAATAAATCAAGCGCTTCGTGAAAGGCAACCCATAATTATCTGTGTGGATTGATTTATGTTATTTTTTTGTTGTAAAGTTTTATAATTGTGTGGTTATTAAGTGATAATAAGACCTACATGATGAGAATATATGTAAGTGGTTAGTCATTGAATTTTCGTGCTGTCAAAAAAGCTCGTTGTTCGCGAACAGTTCGTGTTCGGTTCGTCATTGAATTTGTGTTCGATTCGTTTGATAAGTAGACGAGATGAACATGAACAAATTTTTTTCGTTCGATTAATTAAATGAACCAAACACGAACAGTGATGTGTTCGAATCGGTATTGTTTGAAATATAAAATAATTTAAAATTTATGATATTTTAAAAAAATATATTTTATAAATTATAATATATAATAAAATAATAATAATAATATATAAATATACTATATTAGTAATTTACTGATATACATATATATATAATATTTATATAATATAAGTAATATAATTAATATTATTTATATATGTTAATATTAGGGATGTCAAACTGGCTTGTTGTTCGCGAACAGCTCGTGTTCAACCCGTGTTCGGGTCGTTCATTAAGAAACGAACACGAACAGTGACTTCACTAACAATTTCAAACACGAACTTATTTCAAACAAACTAAATTTCAAACGAACTGAACACGAACACAAGCTCTATTCGTTCGTGTTATTTACACCCCTAGTTGTGTGTCTGCATGTTTATGTTTATTTGTCCATTTTTCTATATCTACTTATCATTTTATGTAGGATTTATGTATGTTTGTTTGTTTAGAACCGATGTATATGTTTATTTGTTTGAATCGTGTTTGTATCGTTGTTTTTATATAATGAACTTGGATTTATGTAGTAATTAGACTTTCTTTATATTTATGTCTTATTAATATATAGCAATTCTCACTATTAAATTGCGAACCAGAAAGTTATACATGGTGAGTCTCTCAACTCTAGAGAAGATCCATAAGATGGTGGACAATTCCAGTTGCTTTTAGGAAAGCTTTCATAATTTGAGACCACTTCAAATAGATTCTTCCATTCAATTGATATGCAGCATTTAATCTCTCAAAACACTTCATTAAACCTCTTTTTCATCATTCATAATGATTGACTTCTCAGAGAAAAGTCCAATGAAACCAGACTTCGTAAAAAAAAATAAAACCAAAGGTTGAAAAATTGGATCTCAGTCTAAATCCAATGACATTAAAAAAAAAATAGTTAGGGATGCTTAGGTTGCTCATTTTTTTCAAAGTGTATTCGAACACAAAGCTACAAAGAAAGGGAAAAGGGAACAAATAATTACAATAATAAATGTAAAGAACTCCCCTAACTATCCCAACATTTCATCAATTTAGGCAATGTGATTGATGCCAAGGGAATAATCCATGGGCTCTTTCCTTCTTTATATATATATATATATATATATATATATATATATATATATACAATGTTATTATGGATGTTGCTCTGTGAGTTAGTCAATGTCGAGCCAAACAGTGATGTGATCAAGTCATTTCAGAATATGTGCTGCCAATTGGGTGCTAGCCAACTAACTTTGAATCTAAAGTTAGTTTGATTAAACCAAGATGACCTTTTATCGGGTTACTTTGATCTCTCTGTAGAGATGTGTAGGATCATTATTGAATCATGATGGATTGGTAACCAACAACCAACCATCTCATTGTGTTATGCATTGAAGAATGGCACCCCCCAATATGATGAGGATTTGAAATAAGGGAGTAAAGCAAATGTTGGGTGGATTAAACATCGATATGACAATTCAATTCAACCAAGAAAGAAGCTCAAATGAATTTTTAGCTTCCATCCTTCAATCAATTAGCTTTTAAAGGGCTCAAAGATTTGGAGATCTGCATATCTCTCCATAATCACCATTCACTTTGTACATATCCAAACAAAAACTAAAAAGAAAAGTTCCACAAATTTTGAAAATTAATAAAAGATAATCAAAAAGCTTCTTCAAAAGTGATGTTTCCACTCTAGCTTCAACGAATTGAAAATGTGCAGCATCCATCATTTAATAAAAGACATAAATTAAGTAAGAAAAACACTTTATCTCTCTAACTATTTCCACATGCTAGCAAAAGGTTGTCCCTCATTTACGTAATGTTCTGCAGCTTAGAAAACGACAGGAAGTAGCTAGAAGTGGCAGCACATGAGTCAATTCTATGACAGTTTGTATCATTGTGTTTTGAATGTAGATAGCAAATGCATATAACTTTATAAGGATGATAAGAATAGCATATTTACGCAATCCAACCTGGATTGGGCAACACTGTTCCGAATCAGTCTAAAAGTCCTGTATCAATTCCCCCATTGAAGTGCACATCCCCACTTACGGACAACCATATAGCAAAAGCAGTTCCAAGAATAACTATATTTTTACCGTGAATTTCCATCTACCTGAAACTAATCAGCAAACATGCTAAAAGATTTCAGGTATACAAGCATGATATTCCAGTTTTAATGTCAGGCTATCAGCCACTACCACACGAGTTTCTTCATCACTTCTCCGTTTTTTAGGTCTATTTCTAATTGATAATTAATTTACGTCCCAAAAATTGCTAATCACTTCATGTGCTTCCAAAGATCATCATATTCGTAGTTCCAAGACGCACAAGCCACTACAAATAGCTATCGCTTCCATATTAAAGCCTAAGGAAAAAAACAGGTCTGAAAAAGAAAACGCAGTAGAGGGAATGTGAATAATCTGTCGCTCAAACTACCCAGAGAGCATGTTCCCGCATGTGAATAAAAAAAAAATTGAAACCTAAACACTGAAATGTTAAACAGCCGCAGAAACGGAAAGGATGCAGTTTTGCTGCTTCAAAATAAAGTGAAAACCTTCTCCATCGGATTCGCGGAACGCTTCAAGGATTTTCCCAACTCGAACTCGCGAGGACTCCTTCAGAAAGGCATGATTCTCCTGCTGCTTGCCTCTCCCTTTCTTAAAACTTTGACCTGTCATCTATTCCCCTCTCTTCTTCCTCGTCAGTGCCCGGGTGAGAGTGTTGCAACGACTATCACCCGATTCGTGTCCCTCCCTCGTTTTCCTCCGTGCAATTCTTTGGCACGGTGGTAAGCGTATGTATGTACGTATATATATAAGGTGTCTGTGCTTATGCATGTATGTATGCATGTATGTTTATATATATATATATATATATATATATATAACTTTTGCCTCCAAAAAAAGACGGTCGTCAGATGGACATTCGAACACCATACCTCGAAAGACTTACAACTGAATTGTAGTTGTCAACCACAAGTCGAGGTACGCGACACTTTTGGTATATATATATAGTTCTGCAGGTAGGGTTAGAAATGGAGGCAGTTTTTCTTTGTCTCTTTGTTTCTTGGTTTTTCTACCGCTATCTTTTATTTTTGACTTTTTTCTCTGTTGTTTTGGTGTTGCCCTGTTCGTGGTCATACTCATTTGTGTCTTCTGTTCCATTGAATAGTTATTTTACGATTCCATTAGTTTCTGCCTGGTTTTCTGCTCTTTGCTCTTTGCGCTGATTGTGTGATCTCCTTTTAGTATGGATAAGCCTTCTTACCTTGATGTTCTTGAAGGAAATAGACCTGAAGAAGCTCTTAGACTTGAAACAGTAAAGTTGCATTTTTTACAGAAATATCATGAACAATTTGAACTTAGTCCCGCTTCTAACTTTCTGAGAAAAACTTTAAGGAAAAATGACAAACCTGTCATCTACTTTTCTGAATGTTGGGCCTCTAAAATTACTTTGATTGATAAGTTTACTTACTACAAAAAATTGAAGTTATTAGAAAGCTTTTTTCTTATGTCAAATTAGACGGAGAATGGAATGTGAGTTTGATTGATGGGAGGAACACAATGATAAAGCTTGAAATGGAGATTGATTATACCCAGATTTTTTTCCAGAAAGCATTTCACCATTTATGGAGCTAACATGAAAGTACTTAAATGGACTGTGAAGTTTAACCCTCAAAAAGAGTCCTCAATTGTCCCTATGTAGTTTAGATTTACCTCAAGTTACATTATTTCAATATGCAAGTTCTCTACTGCCTTGGTGCTACACATGGCAAACCAATGAAAATAGATATTTCCACTTATAATATTACTAGACCATCTTTTGCTAGAGTGCTTATTGAAAGAGATATAACACTCCCCTTCCCAGATTCAATTTGGTTAGGGTTAAGTTTGGTTACTAACAACTTGGTAGATGTAGTTTTTGTGCCACACTACTGCAATAAATGCATAATGTTTGGCCATACTTTGGACCTTTGTTTTATGGTACATTCTAAATTGAGAAAATATAATTCTACTTAACCTTCTAATAATGGTCTACCACCTAAGAGGCGTTTAATCCTGTTTATACGGTGATACTAGACATTATCGTTGAAAATGGAGAGAATCATAATGATGCTACAGACAAGATAATAGAGGAGGATGGGATTTTAGATGATAGTTTTCTAGGGCAAATTGTGTCAGTATCTAATGCTTTTTCTACTATTCCTTCAACGTCATTAAAGGAGGTAAATTTAATGACCCTCAAAAGAACAATGTCACAGGTGATAATTTATAGGATGATGTGTAGAAAAAAACGTTTAAATTCCTTTATGTTTTGCACATCTTTTTTGATGAAAGAACGTTTAAATTCCTTTATGTTTTTCACATCTTTTTTGATGAAATTGTATTTTAAAGAAAGGTAATTTCATGTTTTCATTGCAGGTACAATAGGCATTGAAAAGTGGAGCAATGTGGAGGGAATTTGGAGCAAAGGAGCAAAATGGAGGACTGGTGCCTTGGCGCAAGACCCATGGGTGCCTAGGCATCCGACAAATCGAGAAGGTGGCACTTAGCCACCACTCACTTGGCGCCAAGGCTCCGCAAAATTGGCACTTAGGCGCTGCTCCCTTGGGCGCCAAGGCACCATGGGCATTCTATGTAAACTAAAAGACTGACGCCTAGGTGCCATCCCCAAGGCGTTTAAGGGCCAGCAACCGCCTGATGCAGTTTTCAGTGGTTCTGGAGCTTGTCGTAGGGAGTTATTACAAAGTCGTGGAGTGGTATATGAGGCTGTAAATGAAGTATATATTATGTTTATGTAATGGTTTTTTTACTATTGTTGAATTGTGGTTGAAGGATTCATGCTAATAGGTCTATGATCGGTGAATTTAGGGAGATTGGTGTGAGTTTTTAGACAGTTGTAAAATCTCCTCCTTCTAAGGCTGAGAATAGGGAGATCCTTCAGGAGTAGTGATACACCAAAAAAATGTGTTTGTTTAAGCATACATTTTATGCTTATTTTTGGTGATATTGCACTTTAAAGAAGGGTATTTTCATGTTTTTGTTGCAGGTATATCAATTTTAGGCATTTAAAGCAAAAATAGCAAAAAGAATGAAATTTAGAGCCAAAATAGTGAATTTTGTGAATATGATGCCTGAAGCGTCAGATTGGTGTCTGAAGCACCACTTTACTGAGAGATGGCGCCTGAAGCGCCAGATTTGGCACCTGAGGTGCCACTTTACAGAAAGGCGGCGCTTGAAGTATCAGAATCGGCACCTGAAGCGCTAAAACCCAAAACAACACGTTCTTAAAGCAATTTGGCTCCTTAAGCGCCAGAATCAGCGCCTGAAGTGCTAGAGATGACTTTTTATGAATTAAGGTGGTTCGGGACGAATTCTTTTTGGAGAGAGGCAACCTCTAATAAAAGAGAGGGAAGTCTAGGGCTGAAAATGGAGGATTGAGAGAGATTCGAAAGAGGGGTTTGGTGAGAGAGAGAGAGAGAAAGTCAAAGACTTGGAGATTTTCTTCAAGGTTTGTACAAGGAGAGGGAAAGTGAGAGATTTCTCTTTCATTACATTTCCAATAGAGAATTAAGAGTGCTTCTAAAGAGAGAAAGTGGTTGAAGAAAACTTATAGGGATTTACTTAGGAACGATTGTGAGATAAGTTGTGTTTTTTATTTCTTTGTTTTATAAACTTATTTTTTTTTATATGAAATCCACGTTTTGCCATATCCATCTCATGAATTCTGAGTAGTCTTCTTTATCCTTCTCCCTTCTCTTAGATATGGTTTTGTGAAGAATTGATTTTATTTTATACAGTTTTAAATGTCAATAATTTGTGATGATTTGAACTCCGATCTTCATTTACTTTTTGATCTGGTCAATTAAAAAGTTAAAATGTGTTGAGAAACATATGATTTGAAAGGGTTATGATTTCTACAACATGGTGAGAGTCACATTTGATTCCATGGGAGAGGATGTCATCCATGGGATTGAGTGCAAATAAATAGGGAAATATACTTTGTTGGATGCAGAAATAGAGATTTTGAGGTGACAGATTAAACTTTTGAATTTGGTCCTGTTGATTGGAAACTAAAACAAGATTGTTAGCCCTCAGGCAAAGGAGTAGTGAGGGCTCTGAGGTGGTAGTCGGAATCCTCCCAGTCTAACCACGGAATTAGGGACCAAACTCTGGATTAGTCAATGTTCTTTATGTATTTGAAAGAGGGTAAAGAATATGATTGCTTCTATTTGGCACAAAATAGTTATATATATATTATGTTTTCTTAAATTTGAACTCTTTGTCTCAGAAACTTTATTTAGTCTTCATAAGTTAACTTTTGAAGTTTAGCAATTAGTTTAATTAACTTAGTTTTTTTAACTGCATTTTATTTAGCATACCTCAATTACTTTAAGTTTAAATTTCACTCTTCAATTTTGTGGTTTAAATTTTGTTTTACATTATAATCATAAGAATTTATTCATAAGCATTTCCAACTTCTCTGTGGAATCAATATTTAGGACTCCATTAGAGCTCTTTATTACTTGAGCGATACATATACTTGTATTATTATTACGTGTTTGGCAGTTTAAAGATTTTAAAAGAAAAAAATTATTTTTACTAAAGTCATTTTTATTTGGATTTGAATTGTATATTTATTATTAGCACTGTCGGGGGTGTGTGTTTTATAGTATTGAAAAATATTTATAAAAATAACACACAAAAACCGTGCATAAAGTTTTTGGCGTCGTTGTTAGGGAAGTAACGGAAAGTATTGATAAATTATTTAATAGTTTAAAATATTTTATTTAAACTAAAAAAATAGTATAACTGTTTGTAGTATATTTTGAATATTTTCATATTTTTATGTGTTTTGTTTATTTTAATTGCTTATTGTGTTTGTTTATGTGTAGTTTAAGATCTAAAGAATTAGTAACTTACAATTCAGAGTTGAAAGAACAATTAGAAAAATTTGAAAACAGCAAAAATAGATAGATAAGATAGATAATTCTAGCAGAATGGCTTGCAACTCAAGTAAATCTAGAAATGAACATCATCAGAGACTTTTAAGAGATTATTTTAATCCTACAACAAGGATTAACATGTTCACTATGTTCCAAAGAAAGGAGATGTGACTATAGTGACTGTTGACCTCATTTTTGGTTGAGGTTTAGTTTTTCCTCTTTAGTAGCCTAGGGTCTAGCCATAGGACTTTTCCTGTTGACTATTCCTAAAAAAATAGACTTGGAACCCTCACTATTAGAAATTCTACCATCTTCTTTACTCAACCTGGAGTTCCACATATTGCTCTCAACCTCTATGTACTTAGCAAGTGGGGTCACTATGGGGGAAACTCATGATGAGTCACCCTTATGATTGTTAGACCTTAAGGTTAACCCTGGGTGTTGGTCTGGAGCTAAGGCACTCACTACACTTATCTGTACCCACAATCACTCACAACCCTGAACA
>NW_018252935.1:181068-181607 GCF_001263595.1 Phalaenopsis equestris
CCTAAAGCTATGGTTTAGCTAAGACCACTATGTAGAGGACCCAAAATGGGGTTTCCATTGGTCCATGGCTTGTTGGTGATGATTGGTACCTCAACTCTACCAAAATACCCATCTTGGCCTTTTACCCCTAAAACACCCTTAAATTACCAAAACACCCATCTGGGACCCAAAATTCCAAAAATTCAAAAAATTCCCAGAAAATGCCAATAAATCCCAAATAATCCTAATTTCATTTCTCTCAACTACCAAATGACCCAATTTGGCCAATTTGACCATCTTTAGCAAAAACCCCCAAATTTGCCCTTACGGGCCCAAATTACCCAAATTTAATTCAAATGTCCATCAATTTAATCTCAATTGACCCCAATTCCAATCCTAGACTCAAATTAGACTCAAATTCACTTTTGATATGACCAAATTAAACCAAATCCAAGCTCAATTGTTCCATGATTTGAGCCCAATTTTGATTTGGGTCAAAACCCCAATTTTGACCATATAACTTAATCTCACCAAATTGAACCCATAGCCTAGTCAATTGG
>NW_018252935.1:181855-182309 GCF_001263595.1 Phalaenopsis equestris
GGCTAACCCAAGCTAGACCCAAGCCTAGCCCAACATGACCAAATTGATTAAAGTTCAAAATTCCTTCAAATTGACCTTTCAATTGAACTCAAAACCACTTCCATCCTTCATCAAAGTTGTTCCTTGTGATCATATACACCAAATTCAATAATAAATTGGGTCAATTGACATGGCTAGCCTAAGCCAAACCCAAGTTTTTGTTATTTGCACCCACTTGGACCCATGCACCAAATGTGGCCTAACCACCCTAAAATCACCAAGTTAACACCACCACAGCCATTAGTTGGACTTAGTGACCAGTCCAAACACCATGAAATCACCTAAATCAAGCCATGGACCAAAGTTCACCCAAATTAAGGGATATTATTTCCAAAAATGCACATGCTTAAGATATCTTTGCCAAATCCAAGCACATTTGCATTAAATTGCTGTGATGGATTCCTCTGGGTTCCCT
>NW_018252935.1:182319-183182 GCF_001263595.1 Phalaenopsis equestris
CCCCCCCCCCGGCCCGCCCAGCCAGCCTAGTGGCCGGAAAAGCCAAAACCTAGAGCCACTCCCATGGCACTTTACCCAAATCAAACCTAGAGGCGCGCTCATCCACATCAAACTATGGAGTCTGCCCTCCACCTAAGCACCACAATGTACATAAACTTATGCCTTGAGAGCCACCCCATGGCCATTTTTATAAAAACTCACCTCCCACGGCCATGGGGGGTGTGCTGAAATTTCCTTACGGAGGTCTCTCGAAACTTTACACAGAGCTTTCCTAAGATGCCCTCAGTGCATTCCAACCATTTTTCCTCACCCATTCCCATTGCCGGAGCCCAATTTTTGAGCTCAAAACCCTTCCGGAAACCAGGACAGAGGCCAATACACCTCCACACTCCACCAAACTTCAATTACTTGTGCCCACACCTTCACAAGAGTGAAAGAAGCCAAAGCCCCATCAAATCCCCCTTCCACAGAGCTTCCACCATAGCTCTGGACCAACACCTGAAATCGAGCTTGGTGGAATTCATACCTAGGTCTTACACCAAGACCAGTGACTCAATCCCTAGCCTCCTTGGACCCCAACGAACGTACCGACCACCTCTGATCGAAGCCTCCCTCCTCAGAGCAAAGGTATAAAACTCCTCCTCCTCCCGAGCTTATTTTGATTCTCCATTCACTTAAACTTGATTTCATGGCATCTTAACCGTATGGATGTGTACGTCTCACTTAGACGAGCCCATAGGATCAAACTCGAAGTGATTTGGTTGAGTCTAGGCCGTGATCTTAATGTTTTAGTGTGGACGGACACGGGTTCATTCCGTTGGGGATGATGAACGGATGTCGTCCATTCTCGCGTGTATTAAATG
>NW_018252935.1:183663-184286 GCF_001263595.1 Phalaenopsis equestris
AAAGTTTCAAAATATTTTGAGTTCATTTGACACCTTAAGTTGATTTTTAAAGATAAATACAACTTTTAACACTTAAATGATTTTTTAAAAATCAAGATATAACTCAAAAAATTATGAAACTTAGTTTTTTGAGTTTTCTATGATCAGAGGTATTTTCTAAAAATAAAATGATATTTAAAATAAAAATTTGATTTTTAGCCTATTCTAAATATTAAAATAATTAAAAATTCATAAAAATTATAAAAATAGTAAAACACATGGAAATGTTCTAAATTGTTTCTTAACCGCCAAGGAACAATTAGAATATTTTTCTTGATTTTTTAAATAAAGATATTGAATTTCAAAGCTTAAAAATAATTTTTAAAAAGGCTAAAAATGAGTTTTCACTAAAATAATTCCAATAAATCAGGGAAAAATCAGAAAAATATAAAATTTACTCTTTTAAGTCCTCTGACCTTAAGGAGATTTTTCAAAAATACAAAACTTAATTTTCACCACTTAAAAATATTTTATTTTTATTAAATAACCCAGAAATTAAAATAATTCTAATAAATCACAGAGAATTCAAAAAATTATGAACTTTTATCGAAAAGCTTTTCTGGTCTAGGTATTCCTCCATTAAA
>NW_018252935.1:187109-189231 GCF_001263595.1 Phalaenopsis equestris
CTAGCATGGTGGGCAGCACAGCCATCTTCAACAGCAAAATCTGTCTTCCCCAGCTAAACCAATCTTCCTTCCTCAGACTTAAACAACAAATCCATAAAACTTCGAGGTTGCTTGCTTATGCAACGTAAATCCTCACCTTATCTTTAGGCCTTTGCATAACCCTGCTATATTGTAGAAGCCCTAACTCGTCTTAGGATTCCGAGGTTGTCGTTTGTTATGACCTAAATCATCACATCTTTCAGGCTATTTGTGCGATCATTTCACATGAATGTAAGCCCAAACTAATAAAATTTGCGTTATTCTTTTATATTAAATAGGAGAACTTGTCGGCAAATACAAAGATTTCGCAGACCAAACGAACGTCATACTTTCCTTAGTTAATTTGATCGAGCCTCATCCTCAAGTCTTGTGTTTATCCTTTGGGATAGATACAGGATTTGAGGTACAATGCTCTTTCAGTTTAAACTATGAAAATTATGGGGTCAGTTTGATTTCATACTTCAACGTCCTTCTGAAGCGAGCGACGGGATTTTAATTCTGACGACCGACAACTTCTTACGGGCAACCCAACAAACCAACCCGAAATAACGCCGACAAATACCGACGGAGATAACGTATCCACCTATTGAGAAACATTATCTGGCACTAATTTTTGCCGCTCAAAAGCTTAGACATTACATGCTTTCTCAGAAGATCACCCTAATTTTGAAAGTTAATCTATTACAATATTTGATGACCTGCTTGTTGGGCACATATATTTTTCTTTCTAGATGGATATATCATTTATTATCAAATACCTATTACTCTATAGGTTCAAGAGAAAACAAATTTTACTAGTCCTTATGGAACTTTTGCTTTTCATTGAATGCCCTTTGGATTATGTAACACACTTGCAACATTTCAAAGATGTATGATGTCAATTTTTAGTGATTTAACTGAAAAAGAGATTGAACTCTTTATGAATGATTTTTTTTGTTTAAATAAGACTTTGTAAAAATAGAAATTTTTCTTTCTAAAAACTTCTTTTTAAAATTTTTTACAAATTTATGCAATTTAACTCATTTTTAACCTCCCCAGCAATGACGCTAAAAACTTGATCCCAACTTTCTATATAGATGTAAAATGCAATGTATGCGATTACTTGCTTAATTTCCTTAATAGCTATTCTTAATTTGCAACAAAGTCAAAAACTTGATCCTCAAAAACTTGATCATCCAAAGCAAAAGCTAGGTAAGTTTTCCACTATGAAACAAATAAGAATAAAATTATAATAATTAAATATGGGATACTACGCAAGTATATGTCTCGTTATCAGGTAATATATGACTTTTTGATTAAGCCCCGAATATCGAACCCACAAGGAGATTAGCAATATGCACTTTAGAAAACTAGAAAGTTTAGAAATTTTAGATGACAAAAATCTACTTAGCAAAATATTCTTACTTAAACTTAAGATGCTAAGCTATGAATGCAAATTCAATTCTTTTTGTAATTTTTGATTTATGAAAATAAAGTAAGCAACTAATTAACTCAACTAAATAATTACAAGATGAATGCAGTATAAGTAAAATATCTTTTATCTTATCATGAATCATAAATAAGTAGAGAAATTTTGTTGTGAAAGTATTCTAAATGTGTTCTACCAAATAGGAGTAATAATATTCTTTACCCTTAATAGAGATGCTGTAAAAAACATTAACTAATATTTAGAATTCCCTCTTTTCCCTCCACCTGGGGGCTAACATCTCGTATCAAAACCTAAAACTATAAATCAAATTGCAGGCTTTAGCCTATCACTCTAAAGTCCTCTAATTTTATACCCTTGAAAAGTTTATTTCCCTATTTATTTGCACTCAACCCCATGAACTACATTCTCATCCATGAAATAAATATATGATTCTAAATCATTTGTTGACTGAGATAATACCATCTTGGATCTTACATGTTCTAACATCTCACAACAGGTATAACATCTTAATTGGCCAAATCAAGAAGTAAATGAAGAACAAGGTTTCAAATCATTACAACTTCTTACAACATTGAAGCCTAATACTTCACACAACTTCATTTCAACACTTAATCACTTATCATTTTAAGGAAAAAGATAAAGAAAACTACTCAG
>NW_018252935.1:189323-203239 GCF_001263595.1 Phalaenopsis equestris
AGTCGCAAAGATAAACACTTATCTCAAATCCTCTCCACCAAATGTCTTGAAGTTCCTTTTAATTCTCTTCATTCACTCACAATACAAACTAAACACTCAAAATAAAAAGAAAGTTGCCAGTGGTAGAGGCAGCGATGGGCGGTGGCGGCGGTGACTTGGATGGATGATAGCTGTAAAATCTGATGGGTGGTCGGCCTTTTGTCTTGATGATCCAAATATTCTTTAATAAAAATTCAAAAGGTTCCTTGGTGTCCCTTCAAAATGTGTCTCCATTCAACAAATCTTCTAGAAGTTGCCTCCTCAAAAGCCAATTGAATGAATTTTCGTGTTCATGGGATATTTCCCACATTTTTACCAAGGATTGCTTCAAACACCTCTTCAAAGATAACCTCTTCAAAAATTCATCTAAATTCAATGAATCATCAAATAACTACTTCTGGCACTTAAGCGCAAGGTACGTGAAGCTTAGGTGTGGCTCTTTGGGGCTTAGGCGCCCTAGTTCATTTTTGCTCTAAATTTGACCCTTTTCACTCTTTTTATGATTTTTCATACATTTGATTGTACCTAAAAGAAAAACACACAAATATCTTTCATTAAAGAGCAATATTTCAAAAATAGGTATTCAAAAATAGGTATAAAATAGGTATAAAAATGTGTATAAAAATATTATGTATTTTAGGTGTATCAGTATGCAACAGATTTTCACAAAAAATGAAATCTAGAAAATTTTGGCATTTGCGCATAATGCGGGGTGGATTTAGTGTGTTAATTTTGCAAATATTTTTCAATATTTTTCAATATTAAAAAATACACATGACAGATACAACAGTATATATGGAAATTAATCCTACTATAAATAACTTTAATGAAAATAGTTTTATCTTTTAAAAATCTATAAACTGCCAAATCCCCTAAAATTAACACAAGTATATGTATCACTCAAGTAATAAAAGACTCTAATGGAGTCCTAAATATTAATCCCACAGTGAAGTTGGAAATGCCTGTGAGTAAAATCTTAAAATTATAATGTAAACTATAATTTTAAACTACAAAAGTGAAGTGCTAAATTTAAATATAAAGTAGAAGAGTGAATACTAAATAAAATGCAGTAAAAAGATAAAGTTAATTAAACTAAGTGCTAAACTTTTAAAAGTAAAATGACAAAAACTAAACAAAGTTTTTGTGATAAATAGTTCAAATTTAAGAAAGCATCATTCCCCTTTACAATGAGTATATGGATTGTGAAGAAATTAAAATCATTCATCATTTGAAAAAAAAATATATAAATTATTTTGTTTCAAATAGGAGCAATCCTATTCCTTAACCTCTTCCGAGTGCATAAAGAATATTTACTAATCTAGAGTTTGGTCTCTAATTTTGTGGTTAGGCTGGGAGAATACCGGATGCCACTTCAGCGCTCCCACTACTCCCTCACCTGAGGTTGAACAATCTTGCATCAGTTTCTAATAAATTGGACCAAATTTGTAATTTTATTATGTCACCTTAAAATCTCCAATTATGCATACAAAATAGTATATTCACCAATTTATTTGCACTCAATTCCATGGATGACATCCTCTCCCATGAAATCAAATGTGATTCTCACAATGTTGTAGAAATCATAGCCCTTTCGGAACATATGTTTCTCAAATCAACAAATAAATGAAGATTGGAGTTCAAATCTTCACAAATTATTGACATTTAAAACTGTATAAAATAAAATCAATTCTTCACAGGACTATATCTCAAAGTAGGAAGAAGGATAAAGAAGACTACTCAGAATTCATGTGAAGGATACGACAAAACATGGATTTCATATATAAAAATAAGTTTACAAAATAAAAGAAATAAAAGACACAACTTATCTCACAATCCTTCCCATGAAAATCCCTAGAAGTTCTCTTCAAGGCTTTCTCCTTACAAGCACTCTCAATTAGCACTCTCAATTCTCTCTTAGAAGTGTAATGAAGAAGAAATCTCTCACCTTCCCTCTCTTCTTACAATCCTTGAAGAAAATCTCCAAGCTCTTGACTTTCTCTATCTCTCTCTCTCTTTCTCTTTTTCACCGCCCGTACATGCCACACACACCCTTCCAAAACCTCTCTTTTATTATAGGTTGTCTCCCTCCAAAAAGAAATCAAAATTTCCTCCAAAATTCTCTCTAAAAGTTAACCCTTTTGAATTCAGAAGACATGTTCATTGATCGAAGATACATATCCCTTTATAAAAGAACATTTCAAAGTGTCTAGATGCATTGAATCTCTCCAACGGGTGTTTAAAACATATGTCCCTTTGAAAATTTTTAAAAAAATTGTTTTGTCTTAATCAACAAAAGTCTTCTCTGGCGCATCTGGCGCCAACTTGCTTAAGTCTGCGCTATTCTGGGTTTTGGCCCTTCAGGTGCCAAATCTGGCACTAGCTCTCTGTCAAATGGCACTTCTGGTGCATCATGTTCCAGCTCTCTGTAAAATGGCGCTTCTGGCGCCAAATAGGCACCATAATTTTCAGAATTCACTGTTTTGGCTCCAAATTTCGTTCTTTTTGCTACTTTTTCTCCAAATGCCTAAAATTGTTATATATGCAACAAAAAAAATGAAAAATACCCTTCTTTAAAGTGCAATATCACAAAAAATAAGCATACCAAATTTTTTTAGTGTATCAAAATCCTCCAAACTTAAACGTTACTTGTCCTCGAGTGACACTTTCACTACATAAAAGCATATGACTTACGATAGAGATTAACTTGTAACTCCTATACTTTAATTTAATAAATAAAATAATAATATTTAAGACAAATCTATAATAACTTAGATTGAAACTCTAAGTCTAAGAGTACTATCAAATTTAAGATTTTTAAATCTCTACTCATTTAAAGAAAAATTGCAATTTGTCATATTAAGGATACTTAGAACATTCATTAGAAAGAGGACTTCATGAAAACATTACTAGCAATGTTACTAATACTCCAATACACTTTTAGAAAATGTAATAAATCCTTTTTCTTAAGTTGATTCAAGTGAAGCTAATTTTTGATTATGCATCTCCTCAAGCTTCTCTTCACTCATTTTTTTTTTTTACTTTTTTTCTTTTTTTAAGGATCTTTTCAATCCTTTCATTTTTTTTTTCTTTTTCCAGTGAGGATTACTATATCTGGATAGCCTTTAATAATTTTGAACTTCACTATCCTATTCTTAAAATAAAAACTTCTTACCTTTCTTCACTTTATAGATTCATATTAGTTTATGATTTTTCGTAGAGTTTTATTCTTTTTCTTCTTACATGAAACTCTAAAATTCTTAATACTTCAAAAATACAATTTTTTTTTACTTTAAATAGAAAAACACAATCTTATCTTTTCATACAAAATATCTTTAACTTAAAAATTGACCTTCATTATTAAAAACTTTTACCTAAATTTACCATAATATTCATAAACACAAGTATAGTCATTTAAAGTTAAATCTTAATATCCCAGATCATGTTAAATAATTTTAAAACTATAGTTAATTGAGGACAAACAAAATTTAGTTTATTTCTTTTTAAAAGAATTTTTCTTTCCCCCAAACTTAAGTTATTAAGTGATTTAAAAATATATTAGTACAAAATGTAGTAGATGAAAGAAAATATTTAATGCATAAAAATAAAAACTAACTTGTGGAGGATTTCTAAGTATAAACTGGGCTCTAGTATACCACAGGTACTAATTTTTAAAATACATACAGGCTTCAAAGCATTAAATGAAACATAATATACTTTAAATGATTTGTTGAAAATTAAAAATATAAATAAAAATTGAAAATACTAAAAAAATGCAGAAAACATAAAAATCAGCTGTTACTATTACAATTTAGGTTGACAACACAAATTGACAGTTTTTATCACAACCATTTCAAATGACATCAACTAACAACATAATAAAAAATAACAAACAAACAAACAAAACAAGCTAAACTCCTAAGAATATCAGTCCTCGTCGCCTTCCTCATCATCATCATTATCTTCTTCTTCTTAATCATCATCATGAATAAGAGCATAAGGAGTGAAGCCTGGGGCAAGTTGGAAATTCCACATTGTATTCACCCCTAAGATATCTAACCATAACTTCCTCAAAAGCTATATCATGCTTAACTCTCCTCTACTTATACTCAACATTATGAGCATTTCTTACTCAAATTTCTCCAATCTAATTATACATATTAACTATATCCATTTCTTGAATCATAAGCGGCTCCATAATATTTTCAAGTGAAGCAGAGCGTGATGTAGAGGCCCCTGCAGCTAATGTAGAGGGTCTATCAATACCTCCACTCCTAGACTCAACAAATTATTCAACTCTCTGAATCATAAGCTTCCTAATAGGATAAATAGGATTTTCTGGCTGGAGTCTTTCCTCATTTCTATGAGACTCTACTTCCGATTACTCACATAAAGTGAAAATTAGGGCAGGGTAACCCAAACCACCGGCTGTAGCACTACTAGCTATAATCCGAGCATGATGAATTATGAGAGCACCAACATATACCACCTTCATTTTCTGAATACAGAGGTTTAGCACATCTCTATCCTTCGTTACTTCACTCAGATGATTTGTTGACAGTAATTTAGCAGAGATGAAGTGGTGTCATACCTTTGACTGAATACCTGAATTGTCATCATGGAAGTGGAGAAGTTAACTTTCTTATTATTTTTAATCTTCCACTCTCCTCTTCCATCAATCAGAAAAGCAATCACTTCATCTAACGATGAATCAGTCATCACGAATGCAATGTATTCACAATGGAATACATTTCTCAGCCTATGAAAAACATTGATCCTTTCTATTGAAAATTCAACTTGCTTACCTCTCACAAGGATGTGATCGTCAATGGCAAACCTCAACACGGCATTTTGGCATAAAACTCCCGAATCATTGGTGCAATCATTACTGTAGAGAAGTAGCAAAACCTTTCCTAATTTCTGGCGACGATCAACCTCTTGATCTCGACACCCAGATTTGCAAATGCCTGTTCTTGGATCAACTTTTTTGATTCTATTTGAGAGTTATAACAATGTTGGGCCTTGAAATTGAAGAATCTCCTCACATTAAAATCAACTGCTGTTTTTCCTCTCTTTACTCATGGAGCCATTGAAATTTCTATGAAAATCCAAATAAAATCTAAATAAATTACAAAATCAAAAATCTAACTCCCCAAGTAAGATTGTTTGGTAAGAAACTTTTAGCCATGAGTTTTCTTCAAGCTTTTCAATAAAAAATCCCAAATTTCTGATCATCCATAATGTAGAAAAAATCCATGGTGAAAATAAAAAATTTCTAAGTTAAAGCAAAGCTCTTACCAAGAGAAGATGAAATCTAAGATCTTTGGCCTCTGAAATCTTCTCTAATGCACACAATGTGAAGCCCTATGTCACGGTCTAGAGGTCGGAGACGAACCTAGCAGTAAAAATGGAGTTTTACTGTGTAATTTCATGATTTTTTAGGCAATCTGGTGTTTTCGGGACTTTGGCACTTCTAGCACCAAATCTTGCATATCATGCGCCAACTCACTGTAAACTTGTGCTTCATGCGCTAATTTGGTGCATCTGGCACCAACACATTAATTTTTCTAGATCTTGTTTTCTGTGGAAATCTATTACATGCTGCTTTATGTCCTCCTCTAATTAACTCAAATGAACATTTATAATCATAATTTAAACATTACTTTAACACTAAACACTCACAAACAACACTCACTTTATATATAAAATTTGCGCTATTACAAATCAAGCCAACAAAAACCACCCAAAATGCCTTTCGAAACGTTTTAAGTCATTTCTGTCACTGCAGCGCTTCATGCGCCAGCTCTTTGGAATGTGGTGCTTCATGCGCCAGTTCCAAAAAAATTTGTCATTTCGAATTTGATCTAATAAATTCTCAATTCTTCCATACAATTAGGTAAATAAAGATGTTTTTTAAATATTTTTTCAATGTCAATTTCTCAAATGCACATAATCTATAGAAGCACAAATATACGTAAAATATTCAAAGCAAAAAAAAAAAAACAAACAAAATGAACAAAGATAAATGTGGGTTGGCTCCCACAAAGCGTTTGGTTTAATGTCATCAGCCCAACATTCCCAGTCTTTATTCTAGGCGACCCAACATTACAGTTTCTTTAAAAACTGGTCTTTCACCATCAAAATATGGTTTCAATCTGTGCCCATTCACTTTAAATATCCTTCAAGTCTTAGGATCTTCAATATTAACAACTCCATAGGATAGACATTAACAATTCTGAATAACGCTTTCCACCTAGACTTCAATTTTCCAGGAAATAATTTCAAGCTTGTATTGAATAATAAAACATCTTGTCTAGATTCAAATTCCTTTTTTATTATCTTTCGATCATGTCATTCTCTCATTCTTTCCTTATAAATCTGAGCATTATCGTAAGATTCATTCTTAATTTCTTCAATCTCATTCAATTTCAATAATCTTTTCTCACTAGCATCTTTTAAATTGAAATCAAACTCCTTAATAGCCCAATAAGCTTTATGCTCCAATTCTACTGGTAAATGATAAGTCTTCACAAAAATTAATTTATACGAGGACATTCTTATTAATGTCTTATAAGCTGTCTTGTTTGCTCATAATGCAGTATCTAGTATAGTAGACAAATCCATTTTATTAGGATTCACACTTTTTTCCAAAGTTCTTTTAATTTCACGATTAGATACTTCTGTCAAACCACTAGTCTGAGGATGATAAACAGTTGCAATTTTATGCATTATATTATATTTTTCGCCAATCTTACAATTTTTATATTTATTCCTAAAATGAGATCTTCCATCGCTCATATTACTCTCGACATTGTATATCTTGTAAAAATATTTTTAATTAAAAATTTTGTAACACTTCGAGCATCACATCGAGGTAAAGCAATTACTTCTATCCATTTTGAAACATAGATATTGCACTTTAAAGAAGAGTATTTTCATTTTTTTATTGCAAGCATATCAATTTTAGGCATTTGGAGCAAAAGTAATAAAACAGACAAAATTTGGAGCCAAAATTGAAAATTTTTGAATTCTTCCGCAAGTTGTGCCAAATTGACACATGTTGCTCCAGATGGGCGCCAGATGCACCAGATTGGTGCTAGATATGCCAAAACCTAGAACAACGCGGTCTTCAGCAAACTGGTGCATGATGCACCAGATTGGCGCTAGATGCACCATTTGACAGAGAGTTGGCACATGATGCGCCAGATTTGGTGCAAGATGCCAGGGATAACTTTTTGAGGATTAAGGTGGTTCGAGATAAATTTTGTGCATATTTTCAAAGGGACACTTATTCTAAACACCCCTTGGAGTAATTTAATGCATCTAGACACTTTGGAAGTTTCTTTTATTAAGAGATATGTCTCTTGGATAATGGACATGTCTTTTGAATTCAAAAGAGTTGAATTTTGGATAGAATTTTTGAAGGGAATTTTGAATTCTGTTTGAAGGGAGGCAGCCTTTGATAAAAGAGAGGGAAGTTTAGGGCTTGAAGGAGAGTGTGTGTGGCATGAAGGGGCGACAAGTGGAGTTTGAGAGAGAGAGAAAGTCAAGGGCTTGGAGATTTACTTCAAGGATTGTAAGAGAAGAGAAAAGTTCAGAGATTTCTTCTTCTTTACAGTTCTAAGAGATAATTGAGAGTGCTAATAAAGAAAGAAAGGCTTGAAGAGAACTTCTAGGGATTTTCTCGGGAAGGATTGTGAGATAAGTTGTGTCTTTTATTTCTTTTATTTTGTAAACTTCTTTTTATATATGAAATCCATGTTTTGTCGTATCCTTCTCATGAATTCTGAGTAGTCTTCTTTATCCTTCTCCCTACTTTAAGTTATAATTTTGTGATGAATTGATTTTGTTTTATATTATTTTTAATATCAATAATTTGTGATAATTTGAACTCCGAACTTCATTTACTTTTTGATCTGGCTAGTTGAAATGTTAAAATGTGTTGAGAAACATATGTTCCGAAATGACTATGATTTCTACAACATGAGGGAAATCACATTTGATTTAATGGGAGAGTTTTTCATCCATGGGTTTGGGAACAATTAAATAGGGAAATATACTTTATTGGATGCAAAATTGGAGATTTTATGGTAACAGATTAAAATCTCCAATTTGGTCCAATTGATTAGAAACTGATGCGAGATTGTTAGCCCTTAGGCGAGCGAGTAGTGGGAGCTCTAGAGTGGCAGCCAGTATCCCCCCAACCTAACCCCACCTAACCACAAAATTAGGGACCAAACTCTGGATTAGTCAATGTTTTCAATGCACTCGAAAGAGGGTAAAGAATAAGATTGCTCCTATTTGACACAAAATAGTTTTTATAAATATTTTCAAATGATTTTAATTTCTTCAATATGCCCATTGTATAGGGGAATGATGCTTTCTTAAATTTGAACTTTCTCTCAAAAAAACTTAATTTTTTTTGTTAAATTTACTTTTGAAAGTTTAGCATTTAGTTTATTTAACTTTCTCTTTCAACTGCATTTTATTTAGCATTCACTTGCTACTTAATATTCAAATTTAGCACTTTACTTTTTGTAGTTATAAAAAATGTACTTTACATTATAATCTTAAGAACTTATTTACCAGCATTTCCAATTTTCCTGTGGGATTGATATCTAGGACTTCATTAGAGACCTTTATTACTTGACCAATACGTATACTTATGTTATTTTTAAAGGGGATTTGGAAGTTTAAAGATTTTTAAAAGATAAAACTATTTTAACAGAAGCTATTTTGTTGGGATTAATTTGCATATTGACTATTGTATCTGCCGTGTGTATTTTGTAATTTTGAAAAATATTTACAGGATTAATACACTAAATCCACTCGCATCAAGTTTTTGGCGCCGTTGCCGGGGAAGTAACGAAAAGTAGTAGTAAGTTATTTTATAATTTATAATATTCTTATTATCAAAACTAAAAAAAGGTGTTTGTAGTTAACTTTGAATATTTTTTTATTAATTTAAGTGTGTTTGCTTATTTTAAATTACTTGTTGCTTTTGTTTATGTGTAGTATAAAATCTGAAAATTTAGTACCTTATGATTCTAAGTTAGAAAGAACAATTAGAAAAATTCAAAAATAACAAAAAAAGATAGATCATTTTAGTAAAATGAAATGCAATTTAAGTAATGCTGGAAATGAAAATGAACATCATCAGAGACCTTTAAGAGATTATGTTAATCCTACAACAGATGAAATTCATTTAAGTATACAAAACCCTGTTGTAGCTTCCAATTCATTTGAGCTTAAACATACTATTATCTAAATGGTTCAAAATAATTAGCTTGGGGGAACACCAACTGAAGATCCTAATTTACACCTTGCTAGTTTTTTAGAATTGTGTGCTACTTTTAAATATGATGGAGTGTCCAATGATGTCTTTAGACTTAAACTTTTTCCTTTTTCTCTAAGGGATAAAGCTAAGATGTGGTTAAACTCGTTAGCACCATGATCTATCAGACCTTGGGGAGATTTATCACAAAAATTTTTATCTAAATATTTCCTACCTTAAAAAACTGCTAAGCTTAGAAATGATATTATATCTTTTTGTCAGTTTGAAGGGGAATCAATTTATGAAGCCTGGAAAAGATTTAATCTCCTTATAAAGTCTCCACACCATGCGTTGCCAGATTGGTTAATAATTCAAACTTTTTATAATGGATTGATTGGATCTCTTAGATTGATAATTTAAGTTGATGTTGGTGGATCATTAATGTCAAAAACATTCGTTGAAGCATACTCTTTAATCAAAGAGATGACTACTAATAATTTTCAATGACCCTCTGAAAGGGTAAATCCAAAAAGAGTAGCCAGTATTCATAATTCTGATGCAATATCTATGTTAGCTGCACAAATAGCTGTTATATCAAAGAAGATAGATCAATATGGAATGAATTATTCTCAGACATCACCTATGTTTGAGGAAAACTCATTGAAACAAATGATAGAATCTCATTTTTATTATGGGACCTTAAATGCGCTAAATAATCATTAAAATAATCCTTATGCCAATTATTATAATCCCAGTTAGAAGATTCATCTAAAATTTAGTTGGAGTAACAATTATTATATTGTTGCAAATCTGCAATGAGGAAACAACACTGCTAACCCATTGGGAAACTCCAACAATTAAGGAAATCCAACTTATAAACCTTATTACGCTCCATGTTTTAATAATTTGAAGAGAAAGGAGAAAAAGTTGTCAATGGAAGAATTGATATTGCAAATGGAAAGTCAATTACAAAGTCAAAGAGTTGCAATTAGAAACATGAAAAATCAAATAGGATGTATTGCTACAGCACTTAGCAATAGACCTCTAGGAACGTTGCCTAGTAATGTTGATGTAAATCCTTGTAAATCCTAAAGATCAGAATAACAAAAAAAAAAAAATAAAAAAAAAAGACTATTCAACTGAGAAGTGGAAAAAAATTTCATAAGAGGATAACAAAGACAGATAGCATACATGCCACAACATTTCAGATAGCATCCAATGTTCAAAGTTCCAAGAAAATAAATCCAGATTTACTATAGTATCAGAATATCCTCTCAAACAAGTGAAGTTTCCGAACCATTCAAAATCAAGTGTAGGATAAAAAGCAGAAAAAATAGAGATAACGAGTTTTTAAAATTTTTAGAAATGTTGAGGAAATTAACGATAAACATTCTATTTGATGAAGCTTTGGAACAAATGCCAAGCTATGTGGAGTTCATGAAGGATGTACTTAATAAGAAAAGGAAGTTTGTAGACAATGAGACTGTTGCACTCATTGAAGAGTATAACGCTATAATTCAGAAAAAGTTTCCTAAAAAACTTAAAGATCCTGGAAGTTTTACAATTCCTTGTGCTATTGGCAAAAGTTTTTTTTGAAAAGCCTTATGTGATTTAGGAGTCAGTATTAATCTTATGCCGTTATCAATTTTTAGAAGTTTAGGCTTAGGAGATATTTCACCTACAACTGTAACTCTTCAGTTAGCTAATCGATCGATTACATATCCTAAAAGAGTTGTAGAAGATGTTTTGATAAAAGTTGATAAATTTATCTTTCTTGTGAATTTTATTGTATTAGATATGGAGGAAGATAAATTAGATATGGAGGATTAGATATGGAGGAAGATAAAGAAATTCCTATCATTTTAGGAAGACCACTCCTTGCCACTGAAAAAGCTTTGATATATGTGTAGAAATGACAATTAACTATAAGAGTTAATGATCAAGAGGTTACATTTAATATTACAAAATCAATGAGATACCTTGCAAAATAGCAAGAGATTGAATGCTTCAGAATGAATATTAATGACTATGTAAGCCATGAATATTTTAAAAAGACATTTGAAAGGGAATTTGAAAAGGAATATGAGGAATATCAAGATGAGGATAAAATTCAAGATGAATCTATGGAAGTGAGTAAAGAACATTTGGATTATGTTTAGAAAAAATTTAAAATGTTAGACCCTACAAAAAGTAATAAGAATTTGATTTCATCTATGGAGAAACCTCTAGAACTAGAACTAAAAACACTTCCTATACATTTGAAGTATGCATTCTTAGGAGATTTATCAACATTACTTGTTATAGTATTCTCATAATTAACTGGTAAGCAAGAACAACAGTTGTTGGAAACTTTGATAAGATATAAGAAAGCCTTTGGATGGACATTAAGTGATATTAAGGGAATCAGTCATTCAATTTGTATGTAAAAAAATTTATTGGAGGATCTACATGAACCAAGAGATGATCCTCAAAGGAGATTAAACCCAAAAATAAAAGAAGTATTTAAGAAAGAAATTTTAAAATGGTTAGATCCTCGAATAATATATCCTATTTCAGGCAGTGCTTGGGTAAGTCCAATTCACTGTGTTCCAAAGAAAGGAGGAGTGACTATACTGGCAAATGAGAATAATGAATTAATACCTACAAGACAAGTCATTAGATTGATAATCTGCATAGACTATAGAAAATTAAATTCTGCCACAAGGAAGGATCATTTTCCTTTACCCTTTTTGGACCAGATGTTTGATAGGCTATTTTTGTTTTCTAGATGGATATATCAACTATCATCAAATTCTTATAGCTCTAGAGGATCAGAGGAAAACAACATTTACTAGTCCTCATGGAACTTTTGCTTTTCAGTGAATGTCTTTTGGATTAGGTAATGTACCTGCAACATTTCAAAGATGTATGATGTCAATTTTCAGTGATTTAATTTAAAAAGGGATTGAAATCTTTATGGATGACTTTTTTGTGTTTGGAACTTCTTTTGAAATATGTCTAAATTATTTAGAGAAAATTCTTAAACGATGTGAAAAGACAAATCTCGTATTGTACTAAGTAAAATGTCAATTTATGGTTGCAGGAGGAATTGTGCTTAGGCATAAAATTTCAAAAAATGGCATGGAAAAAAATGGCATGGAAATGGCATGGAAGTAGATCCTGCAAAAATTCAGGTTAAATCAAACATACTTCTACCTACTAATGTAAGAGGAGTTAAGAGCTTTTTAGGACATGCTGGATTTTATAGGCGTTATATTAAAGATTTTTCACGTTATATTAAAGATTTTTCAAATTAAAGATTTTTCAAAAAATACTAAGCCTTTATGCCAACTTCTGGAAAAAAAATAAAAATTTTTATTTTAATTAAGATTGCCTTAAAGCTTTTGAAACTTTAAAGGAAAAATTGATCACTACTCCTATAATTGTTTCACCTGATTAGGAAAATCCTTTTGAATTAATGTGTGATGCTAGTGATTATGCAATTGGAACTATTTTAGTGCAGAGATATGATAAGATTTTTAAAGTGATATACTATGCTAATAAGACTCTTAATGAAGATCAGATTAACAACACTATGACTGAAAGAGAGTCATTAGCCAATGTGTATACTTTTGATAAGTTTAGGTCATATCCGATTGGATCTAAATGTGTTGTGTATACTGACAGCGATTCTATATATGCTTAAAAATACAAGAATTTGATATTGTTGCTAGAATATTTAAGTCCCCAGCAACGACACCAAAAACTTGACAACGGTTATAGATTTGATAAAAATGTGTATAAAATATTCATTAATTATAAAATCACACTTATCAATGCAAGTATACATATCGCTCAAGTAATACAGGGCTCTAATGGAGTCCTCGATATCGATCCCACAAGGAGTAATACTAGAGGCTACAAACTAGAATTTAGAAAATCAATACTTAATCACAACAATACAGTTCAAATTGCTTATTTGTCACTAATAGACAATTGAAATAAATATGTAATTTTAACAAACTCTTAATTAACTAACTCTACTAATAAAATTTCTAATGTGAAATTCAATATATAAGAAAGCATCCTTCTCCTTGTCAAGAAATTAAAGTGAATGGATAAAGTGAATTAGTTCAAATTGTATTGTGCCAAATAGGAGCATACCTATTTTTTACCCTTTGGTCCAGGCATAAAGAACATTGACTAATTCTATGCTTGCTTACTGAATCTACGACTAGGCTGGGAGGATACCGGCTCTCACTTCGGAGATACCACTTTCCCTTCGCCTAAGGGCTAACATCTACACTTCAGCACCCAAATGATAAGACCGAATTGAGAATTTTAGTCTATCACTCTAAAATCTCCAATTCTACGCCTGATAATTTTATTTCCTTATTTATTTGCACCCAACTTTCAAGGACTTTAACCTTTCTAAATCTTGGATATAATCTTCACTTTAGTTGTAAAACTTAACATATTTTAACAAATCAATTGGCCAGATTGAAAGTAAATTAAGATTGAAGTGAAAAGATCATCACAACTTCTTTAACATTCTCATGGCTCAACCAATTCAAATCACCATTTCACAAAACCTTAAGACAAGGAGAAAGACAGAGAAAACTACTCA
>NW_018252935.1:203673-205729 GCF_001263595.1 Phalaenopsis equestris
ACCCGCCGTTGGCGCCGTTGGGCTCGCCGTTGGCGCCCTAGTTCAAATCTTCATATTTTGGTCCTTTTTGCTCCAAATTCACTCCTTTTTGCATCTTTTTTCTCCAATGATCATAATTCAACATACCTGCAACAAAACATCAAAAATAACCTTCTTTAAAGTGCAATATCATCAATATTAGTATAAAATAGGTATGAAAATCTCAACCTATTTTTCTTTGGTCAAAATCCCCTAAACTTAACTATTACTTGTCCTTAAGTAATTTTAGTACTACATAAAGTTATGACCTATTGTAGTAAAGTTTTAATTCAGAAATACTATAAGTTTGATTTAAGTTAACACCATAGTGAGATTTTCAAAAAAATTTCAAGTAATTAAATTAACTCTGTAGGTACAAGATTATCTAGTCATCAAGTTTAAGAGTTCTAGTTTTCTATTCATTTCAAGAATGACTATATGTTGTAATATCAAGTCACTTAGAATATTCAAATGATAGGAACTTCATGAGAACACTACTAGTAAAAGATGTTATTCCATAAATATAAGTTCAGAAATGTATTTAGGTTTAGGTCCAAGTGAAGCCAATTTTTGATTAGGCATCTCCTCAAGCTTCTCCTCAATTATATATTTTTTTTCTTTTTTTTTATTTGGATTGCTTTCAAGAATTCTATATCTGGTGGATCGTATGTTAAGGATTTTGAATGTCCAAATTCCCCTAACTAAGAATCCTCAAATATTTCTTAAGTTGAATTCTGAGATATTATAACTTATTCGTGAGTCAGGACCCAGTCACGTGGCAGGAGATTAAAAGACTTGTGATATCCCGAGTTAATTACTCGTATTTCCACCACATTATTTTATTTTGAAATTTGCTTAGGACCCAGTCTAAATTCTTTAAAGTGGATGACTCAGTTATTAGGGACTTTAAATAGTTAACTATAGTCTTATTCTTTTATACTAAATATCTTAATCTACAAAATTAATTTTCATTACAAAAATATTCCTTTAAATCTATCATAATATTTAAATATCTACAAAATATAGTTACCTGAGTTAAATTCACTACATAAAATCATATTAATAATTTTTGAAAATATTTAAATTGAGAACATATAATAGTTAATCTTTTTCTTCCCTCCCCCAAACTGAAATTTTTCAATATGGAATGATACAGGTGGAATAAAAAATTCTAAATATAAATCATACCTCAGTACTTTAGGCATTTTCATCTTTCTGAATTTCTTGCAATTCATTCTCAAAATTTTTACTTCAACTCATCTGTAATATTAGGAGATTTCTATACATATAAACCATTAGAGAATTTGTTGGGTAATGAAATTTTGAAATAAATACAAAACTAAACATTATACAAACACAATATTTCACTAACACATCATAATACAATTTTATGAAGTACTAATCAAAGTCTATTATAAGTACATATGCAAATTTCAACTACAACACTAATCATTTATAACAATAATTAAAAATAATCTAACTGCAAACAAAAAATAAAATATAGAATAAAATGAAAGTACAAACAAACATACATCTATCTCTATCATAAAATCACAAGATAAAAGTAGATCAATTACCATCATATATCAAAATCCCATACTATATCCTCGTCTCCCTGGTCAGCAGGTGGATTGGGCTGATACTGAGTATAACGGGGGCATTCAGGAAAAGTAACATCAGGCTCACCTCTGTAGTGCCGAGCCTGAGCTTCGTAGTAAGATATCTCAAAATTTGAATACCTTTGAAGGTACTCACTATCACAAATAAACTTTCACAACACAAAACATCACAATTATATATAAATTCCAATGGTTACTAAGGTTAACTTAAGGTTAACTCATTCATTAAATCATTCAGGGTAGGGGAGCTAGAGGAATAAAGGTCATAACTAGTATAGGAGATATCTCTACTAGTAGAAGGTTCTTGACTCCTACTCCCCGATCTCCATTTTTCATGGGATTCATATGTCTTCAAATTAGCTTTACTAATGGGTTTCATAGGGAAAACCCATTCTTCATCATCTCTAGCTTCAACTCCA
>NW_018252935.1:205845-208882 GCF_001263595.1 Phalaenopsis equestris
CAATTATTCTGAATACAGAATCTGAATACAGAAATTTAGAATAGCTCTGCTCTTGTTACCTCACTATGGTGATATGTATGTAACAGAGTAGAGGAAATAAAATAGTGCCACGTTTTAGATGTGGCATTCAACATGGAAGCAGAAAAATTTACCCTTTCTCGTTGCTTTATCTTCCATGTCCCTTTCCCATCAGTGAGAAAGTTGATGACATCGTTCAGCGGGCCTTCCATTGTACTGAAGGTTTCAAATTGCAGCTATAGGAGTCTGGGACTTCATAAAATGAGTTAATGCGAGCGGCACTAAACTCAACTAAAAAACCCCTTACTCGAATGGTTTCGTCCTCAGAATAGAACACATTAGCATAAAATTCTTTCACAATATTCACAGTAGCCTTATTGGTGGTATAACAGAAGTTTTCCCACCTCCGTTCGGTAATAACTCATTCAACTTCTCCTCCCATACTCTCAAAAAGACGATCTTGTATGCATTTCTTTCCTTCAAATACTGAAGTAAATCTCGACTAAGCCTTCGCATTGATGAAGCGAGACTCGTGAAGCGAGACTCGTCAAACTAGACTCGTCAAACTCAAGTTGCCTCTTTTGTCACGGAGCCATGTAAATCTAATCAAAATTATGAAAAAAATTCCAAAATACACTTCAAATAGTTAAATAATGGCTTCCAAGAGTGACTCTAAGAGTTCAAATCTAAATTCCATGAATTTCTTCCAAATATTTTCTCCACATTCTCAATTTTTTTGGATCTTCTCAATGTGGAAGAAGTTCAAGGTAAAAATTAAATATTTTTAGTTTGGAGTGAAGCTCTTACCGAGAGATAACAAAATCCGGTGTCTAAATGCCTTGAAATCGCTCCAAATCTAAGATCTTCAAGCCCTAGATCATCTTCAAGCCCTAGATCGAAATTTTCCTTTTTAAGAGGAAGGGGATGATGAATAGTGGCGGTTGACTGGTCAAAATCGCAGTTAAAAGGGTTTTCTTTTGGATCTCGCCGTCGGTGGTGTCTTTAGCGTCGTCAGCGATCTCTATTGAATAAATAGCCTAAGTCTTGGGAAAAATCTGCCATCGGCGTTGTCGATGGCGTCTTCGACGACATTTTCAAAATTGGTTCAATTTCTAGATGTTTACAATTTTGATCAATTTCAAGCCTCGACGACATCCGTTCAACCATTCTAGACTTAAATTTAAGTGATTAAATGATGTACTAACCCAAATAAACATTCACAACACAAAACCTTATAATTATATATAAATTCCAAGAGGTATAGTACACGTTACACGACACACATAAGTTTGGTATTTTCTCAACTTCAATACATCAATTCAGCGTCGCAATCCAAGCCACAACACTCTAAACGCTGAAAACAAGCATCCTATGCTCAATCTAAACTATACTGAGATCTAAAATCAAATTTAGAAAGTGACCTAAGCACATAAGTTCAAATCAAATCACACACTTAGACATATAGGTGGCAAAGTAGATCTACTACTCTTTCGATTCTTTGCTTGTTTATCCTCTGATATCACCCATTGATTGAACATGAATGAAGAGGTTATAGAAGGGTCAATATAGGAATTCTTCAGTAGAGTCCTCTTCTATCAATCCCATCTTCCTCATCAATCATATCAAACTTCCTTCAATATGTCCAGAGTAATCAAAATGCTCTTTCGTCCTCCAGTCTAGATGTTCGAAAAAATCAGAGATATTATTAATTGCATTCATAACATTTTTTCCCTCTTTCTCTAGTTTCTTGATTCTGTAAAGGATCACTAGTTGTCCGGAACTAAAGGCTAAATAGGAAGTGAATTCTAAGACGATTAATCCACAATAATAGTCATATTATTCTCATCTTCATTGGTTGGGAACTTCTCGGTTGGGTCCAAAGGCTTCCAAGTAGAAGTACTTTTTCCCAATTCTCATAAGATACTTGGAACTGACTGCAAAGTAAGAAAATTGTTGAAGGATGTCCAAGCCCATAAGTTGATCCATGAACGATCAGACCCAAAACATACTTCACAATTATCGATCCAATATCGATCACTTTTCTTAGTAACTTTACCGATCCTCATCATCAGTAATAGTTTTGCAAAAATGAAGAAGTGCTAGTGTTTAGAAATGAGGTTTAGAAGTGTCGCAGAAAAATTAACATACCTGTTTTCTCTCATTTCTTAGTCTTCAGTCTCAATTTTTATGATAATTCAAGGGTAAATATGAGTAGTAGAGTTCAATACTACCACAAACTAATGATAATTTCAAATAAAACCTATTACAACCATAATAAAAATAAAGATAACCTATAATGCAATAAAAATGAAGATAACTATGGGTTGCCTCCTATAAAGTGCTTGGTTTAACTTCGTCAGCCCGACCTATTCAGGTATTATTCAGGTTGACTGACCATAAAAACCTCTTTTAAATTTGGTCTTTTACCCTCAAAATACTGCTTTAATCTGTGTCCATTTACTTTAAATCTATTCCCAGTCTTTTGATCTTCAATTTCAACAGTTTTGTAAGTATAAACTCGAGTCACAGTAAAGGGTCCTAACCAACGAGATTTCAATTTCTCAGGGAATAACTTCAGCCTTGTATTGTAAAGCAAAACTTCTTATCTTTTCAGGTTAATTTTCCGATCATGCCATAACTTAAGCTTTTTGTTATAAATTCTGCATCATCATAAGATTCATTTCTTAATTCTTCCAATTCATTCATTTGTAACAATCTCTTCTCACCAGCATCTTTCAAATTATAATTGAATTTTTTAATCGCCCAATATGCTTTATGCTCTAATTCTACTGGTAAGTGACAAGTCTTTCCAAAAATGGGCCTTTAAGGAGTCATTCCAATAGGAGATTTATAAGCAGTCCTGTAAGCCCATAATGTAATATTCAGTCTAGTAGACCAATCTACTCTACTAGGGTACTAGGGTTTGGAGTCTTCTTAATTATTTGTTTAATCTCTTTATTAAAAACTTCAGCTAACTCACTAGTTTGAGGGTGATAGGAAGTAGAGATTCTATGAATAA
>NW_018252935.1:208957-209860 GCF_001263595.1 Phalaenopsis equestris
CATTCCGTATATAGTGAAAATATTTTTCATTAAAAATCTTGAAACACTTTTAGCGTCACAACGAAGTAAAACTTATGCTTCAATCCATTTTGAAACGTAGTCTACCACAATTAATAAGTATAAGTTCCCAGATGAAGGAATAAATGGTCCCATGAAATCTAATCCCCAAACATCAAAGATCTCAACTTCTAACATGAAATTCAGAGGCATTTCATTTCTTTTAGATGTATTGCCTACTCATTGGCATCGTTCACAATTTTTTATGTATATGTAAACATCTCTAAAGCAAGTAGGCCAATAGAATTCAACTTGTAAAATTTTATAAGCAGTTTTATCAATCCCAAAATGTCCTCCAAATTCAGAATCATGACATTTCTGAATGATTAGTTTGATTTCTTCATAAGGTACACATCTTCTCATAATAAGATCTTTACATTGTTTATATAAATTAGGTTCATCCCAAATTCATCGTTTATATAAATTAGGTTCATCCCAAAAATATGCTTTCGCATCATGAATGAATTTTCTTTGTTGTTGTAATGTCAGCATAAGTGACAAATTATCACTTACAATATAATTAATAATATCAAGATATCATGATATTTTCCACTCATTAATATTATAAAGTTGTTCATCAGGGGAACTGTCTGTAATTTCATTTTTGGTGTCAGATAATTCATGATATTCTAATCTTGACAAATGATCATCAATTTGATTATCAGTTCCCTTTCTATCAATAATCACAAAATCAAACTCTTGCATCAAAAGTATCCATCTAATTAACCTTTGTTTGACATCCTTCTTTTGCATCGGATATTTAATAGCAGAGTGATCAGTGTGCACAACACATTTAGTCCCAATTAAATAAGATCTAAATTTGTCAAAAGCATACACAATAGCCAA
>NW_018252935.1:209991-212194 GCF_001263595.1 Phalaenopsis equestris
TTTTTCTTTTAATAACTCAAAGGCATTTAAACAGTTTTCAGTAAATTCAAATTTCTTGTCCTTTTCTAAGAGTTGGCATAGAGGTTTAGTAATTTTTGAAAAATCTTTAATATAACGCCTGTAAAAACCAACATGTCCAAGAAAACTTCTAACCCCTCTTACATTAGTAGGAGGTGTTAATTTAGATATAACTTGAATTTTTGCAGGGCCTGCTTCCATACCATTTTCCAAAATTTTATGCCCTAACACAATTCCTCCTGCAACCATAAATTAACATTTCTCACAATTTAGAACTAAATTAATTCTTTCGCATAACTCCAAAACTTTTTCAAGATAATTTAAGCATGCATCAAATGATGTTCCAAATATAGAGAAATCATCCATAAACACTTGTAATCCATCATCAATTAACTTACTAAATATAGACATCATACATCTCTGGAATGTTGCAGGTGCATTACATAATCCAAAATGCATTCTTCGAAAAGCAAAAGTTCCAAAAGGACTAGTAAATATTGTCTTTTCTTGATCCTCAAGAGCAATAAGAATTTGATGGTAGCCGGTATATCTATCTAAAAAATAAAAATATTTGTGCCCACCAAGTCTATCCACTATTTTGTCTAAAAATGGTAAAGGGAAGTGATCTTTCATAGTGACAGTGTTTAATTTTCTATAATCAATGCAAATACGCCACCAGTAACTTGTCTGATAGGTATTAATTCATTATTCTCTTTCGCTTCAACAGTCACTCCTCCTTTCTTAGGAGCACAATGAATTGGACTTACCCAAGCACTGTCTGAAATAGGATATATAATTCCAGTGTCCAATCATTTCAAAATATCCTTCATGACTACTTCTTTTATCATTGGGTTTAATCTTCTTTATGGATCTAGTCTTGGTTTATATTGTTCATCCAATATAATTCTATACATACAGATCGAGGGACTGATTCCTTTAATATCAACTAAGGTCCAACCAGAAGCTTTCTTATATCTTTTTAATGTATCCAAAAGTCTTTGCTCTTCCAAATCATTTAACTCTGAAGATATAATGATAGGTAATGTAGATGAGTTTCCCAGAAACACATACTTCAAGTGGTTAGGCAATATTTTCAACTCAAGTTCAGGTGGTTTTATAATTGACGGAACTAGATTTTTATCATCATTTCATGTAATATCCAGCATCTCATATCTTTCCTTAACATAATTTAATTCTTCATTTTCTATTTCGTCCGAAATAACTTCATCTTTATCTTCAAAATGTTCTTTCTCTTCAAAATGTTCTTTAAAATGTTCATGTAATAGATGTTCACTAATTTCCATGCGAAAACATTCATTATCTCTTTTAACAACAGGGTATTTCATAGATTTTATAATATTAAAAGTTACTTCTTGATCGTTAACTCTCATAGTTAATTCTCCCTTTTGAACATCTATCATAGCTTTTCCAGTAGCTAAAAAAGGTCTCCCTAAAATTCTAGGTATTTCTTTATCTTCCTCCATATCTAAAAAATTGAAATCCACATGAAAGATAAATTATCAACTTTTACTAACACATCTTATATAACTCCCTTAGGATAAGTAACTGAACGATCCGCTAACTGAAGAGTTACAGAAGTAGGTGTCACTTCTCCTAATTCTAATCTTGTAAAAATTGATAGAGGCATAAGATTAATGCTGACTCCCAAATCACATAAAACTCTTCCATAAAATTTTTCACCGATAGCACACGGTATAGTGAAACTACCTGGATATTTTAATTTTTCAGGAAGCTTTTTCTGAATGATTGCACTAAGCCCTTCGCTAAGTGCAACAGTCTCATTATCAATGAACTTCCTTTTCTTGTTCAAAATATCTTTCAATAATTTCATAGAATTGGGCATTTTCTCTAAAGCTTCTACAAAGGGAATATTTATCGTTAATTTCTTCAAAATTTTTAAAAACTTGGAGAATTGTTTAACCTTTTTGTGTTGCTTCAATCTTTGAGGAAACGATGGTGGTGGTTTCTCCACAGTAATTTTCATTGGTATAAGTGGATATTCTAAATCTGGGTATTCATGATCCTTTTCTTTCTCTGTATCCACTTTTTCTTCTTCATTTTTTGTTTCTTCTTGTACTCTTATTTCTAGTTCTTCTCCACTTCATAATTGTATCACTTTTATTTGTTCTTTTCCTTGATCTTTAGGATTTGGTTCCACAGTACT
>NW_018252935.1:212324-212834 GCF_001263595.1 Phalaenopsis equestris
TATCATCTCTTCCATAGACAACTTCTTTTCCTTAAATTGAGTGTTACTGTTAAATCCTGGAGGATAAGAAGGTCTATAATTAACATTTCCTTGGTTGGATGAATTTCTTAATGGGTTCACTGGGTTGTTCGCCCATTATTGATTTATAGAAGAATTGCTATTCCAATTAAAATAAGGATGATTCTTCCAACCTGAGTTATAATAGTTTGAATAAGGATTCTTGGGTCTATTGTTAGTTGCATTTAAATTCTCATACGAAGGTTGAACATCCACAAATTGCCCAGATGAATTCTCTTCCATCATAGTAGGTGTTGGAGAATAATTCATTCCATAATAATCTAGTTTCTTTGATATTGCAGCAATCTGAGATACTAACATATATATTGCATAAGAGTCATGGATATTAGCTACTCTTTTAGGATTTAACCTTTCAGAGGGCCATTAAAAATTGTTGGTAGCCATCTCTTCTATTAACGAATAAGCCTCATCAAAAGGTTTTGACATTAAAGA
>NW_018252935.1:213444-213714 GCF_001263595.1 Phalaenopsis equestris
AATTGAAATCAGTACACAGAAAAATAGTTAACTAAATATGAAAATAAGTTGCAATTCAAGTAAAAGTTTTCTAATAGTCCTAATTTGTCTGTTACTCTAATTATGATATTTTTTTTTACTCCCCAAGAACGGCGCCAAAAACTTGACAGTGACTTTATGTATGCTTAAAAATACAAGAATTTGTTGTTGTTGCTAGAATATTTATGTCCTCAACAACGATGCTAAAAACTTGACAACGGTTATAGATTTGATAAAAATGAGACAAAATGA
>NW_018252935.1:213808-219693 GCF_001263595.1 Phalaenopsis equestris
TCTAATAGAGTCCTGGATATTGATCCCACAGGGAGTAATACTAAGGAGTAATACTAGAGGCTACAAACTAGGATTTAGAAAATAAATGCTTAATCAGAACAATATAGTTCAAATTGCTTATTTGTCACTAAAAGGCAATTGAAATAAATATGTAATTTTAACAAACTCTTATAACTAATTCTACTAATAAAGTTTCAAAAGTGAAATTCAATATATAAGAAAGCATCCTTCTACTTGTCAAGAAATTAAAGTGAATTAGTTCAAATTGAGTTCAAATTGAGTTCAAATTGTATTGTGCCAAATAGAAACATACCTATTCTTTAACCTTTGGTCCAGGCTTAAAGAACATTGACTAATCATATGCTTGGTTACTGAATCTGCGGCTAGGTTGGAGGATACTGGCTCTCACTTCGGAGCTCCCACATTCCCCTCGCTTGAGGGCTAACATCTACACTTCAACACCCAAACGATAGGACTGAATTGAGGATTTTAGTCTGTCACTCTAAAATCTCCATTTCTACATCCGAAAAATTTTATCTCCCTATTTATTTGCACCCAACTTTTAAGGAGTTTGACCTCCCTAAATCTTGGATGTAATCTTCACTTTAGTTGTAAAACTCAACATTCAACATATTTTAACAAATCAATTGGCCATATTGAAAGTAAATTAAGATCGAAGTGAAAAGATCATCACAACTTCTTTAACATTCTCATGGCTCAACCAATTCAAATCACCATTCATAAAATCTCAAGATAAGGAGAAAGACAGAGAAAACTACTTAGAACTCATGGAGAAGAAACGACAAAAGTTAGAACTTATATATAAAAGCAAAGTCATACAAACTTCAATAAGTAAATACCACTTATCTCTAATTCCTCCACAAGCAAACTCTTCAAAGTTCTTCTGAATCTCTTCCTTTCTTTACAACACACAGAATTCTTCTTTGAAGCGACGAGGAAGAAATATTTCACTTTCCCTTCACTCTTATAATCTCTCGAAGAATTCCTCACAATACTAACCCTAAATTCAACTCTCTACACTCTACAAACAACAAAACTCAGCGGACACCACCACTGGGATCTCCTCTCTTTTTTTTTCCCGGCCCAAATGTTTCTCTTAAAGTGTAGAGGAGTTTTCCAGGAGTTGCCTAAGCGTCCCTTCAAAAATCGTCCACATTCAATGCACCTATTAAGAGAACCGCCGTTCTCGCCGTCGGCGACCTCAATGGCGCTGTCGGGCGCTGTTGGCGGCCTTTTGAATATTTGATTCTGGACTCTCTGGAAAAACTCGATGTCGGCGCTCTTATTCAAATCTTCATATTTTTGTCCTTTTTGCTCCAAATTTGCTCCTTTTTGCATCTTTTTGCTCCAATGACCATAATTCAACATACCTGCAACAAAACATCAAAAGTACCCTTCTTTAAAGTGCAATATTATCAATAGTATAAAATAAGTATGAAAATCTCAACATATTTTTTTTTGGTCACATACTGACCATTCGACTATTAAATATTTGATGCAAAAGAAGGATGCAAAATAAAGATTAATTAGACGGGTACTTATGCCGCAAGAGTTTGATTTTGTAGTAGTCAAAAGGAAATCGACTGATAATCAAATTTTTGATCATCTATATATGCTAGAATAGGAAGAAATACTTGACATGAAAAAATAAATTAATGAAACTTTTCATGATGAACAACTTTATGTTGTAAAAGGATCAGAAATACCTTGGTATGCTGATATTGTAAACTATATTTTTAGTGGTATTTTACTATATGGACTATCAAAACAATATAAAAAGAAATTCATTCATGATGCAAAACCTTATTTTTGAGATGACCCCTATTTATATAAACAATGCAAATATTTAGTAATGTGATGATGTGTGTCTTACAAAGAAATTCAAGAAATTATCCAAAAATGTAATGATGCTGAATTTGGAGGAAATTTTGGGAATGATAGAACTGTTCGTAAAATTTTACAATCTGGATTTTATTAGCCTATTCTATTTGGAGATGAATATATAAACATGTGATCGGTGTCAGAGAGTAAGTAATATTTCAAAAAGAAATGAAATGCCTCTAAACTTTAATTTGGAAATTGAAATTTTTGATGTATGGAGATTGGATTTTATGGGACCATTTATACCTTCATTCAATATATATATATATATATATATAGAATGCAGTGTTTCAAAATTTTTAATTAAAATCATTTTTACAAGATATGTAATGCCTAGAGTAATCATTATCGATGGAGGATCTCATTTTAAAAATGCAAAAGTTGCAAGGTTGGTGGAAAAATTGGAAAATTGGTAGAAAATTATGATATAATGCATGAAATTACAACTGCTTATCATCCTTAAACAAGTGGTTGGGCATAAGTATTTAATAATGAAATTAAGAGAATTTTGGAAAAAAGTAAAAATCCTAATAAAATGGTTTGGTCTGCTAGATTAGATACAACATTATGGGCATACATGATAGGAATTTTTATTATACAATACAAGATTAAAATTATTTCCTAGAAAACTATAGTCTAGGTTGAAAGGGTCAATCAGAGTTGTAAAAGTTTATCCCTATGAAGCTGTTAATATTGAAGATCCTAAGATTGGAAGGATATTTAAAGTAAAAGGGCATAGATTGAAACCATATTTTGATGGTTAAAGACCAATTTTCAAAGAGACTATAATGTTTGGTCACCCACAATAAAGACTGTAAATGTAAGTTTTTTGTCATCATTGTTAAATCTTACTTCTAAGACCAGACACTTCTTTATTGCATCAAAATTACTTCATACTATGAAAATCAGTAAGGTAACTAAGTAAGGTAACTAATAAGGTAACTAAGGAGAGTGATATTCTGAATTATTGTATTCAAACTAAAAAAATTGTTGAAATTAGATCAATCATTGTGAAATCAATTTTGGGTTTGACTGTTAATGGATCTGCAACTGGACTTGGACATCCATGCACTATTTTCCTACTATGCAGTCAATCACAAGTACCTTATGAGAGTTGGGAAAAAGTACTTCTTCCTTGGAAGCCGATGGATCCAGAAGTCTATTGCAACTGTATTGGAATGGGAGATGAGAATGATATGAATGTACTGATGGATCAAGCATCCCATAATTCATCACCTATTCAACCTTACTTCAGTTTGAACGCGCTTTTGAAAAGGATCAACAAGATAGAAAAGAGGTGCAGAATCTTATGCATGAAATTAAGAATGTTTCTAAAATGTTGGATTACTTGGATTGAAGACTTAAAAAACATTTTGAGCATATTGGTCGTATTGAAGATGGCTTGGTACATATGTTCAAGAAACATGCTTGGATTGGTGAGGATTCGACTGATGAGTTTCCTTATCGATCCTTCTACAACTTGTATGTGCAGTGCCAATCTATGGGAGATATTTAGGAGGACGAATTTAGGAGGACGAGAGTGAGAGTGAAGAAGATGTTCAAACTTAATCTATGCACGGAATGTTTTGTTTAGTACTGCTTATTTTAATTGCCTGTTATGTTGGATTACATTTACTTTTATTGTTGAACTATATCAATGTTTGAGTTTGGTATTTTGATGTTTAGATTTTAGTGTTAGGATGTTTTGAGTTGCTTTGGACAATGAATTAGAGTTTGTTGGCTTGAAAAATGTTAGTTTATAATAGCACATATTTTATATATAAAAGTGAGTTTTGTGTTGTTTGTGAAGAATTTATGTCAGAGTAATGTTTAATCATGCTTTTAAAGGTTCATTTGTATGGAGTAGATTTTCACAGAAAATGAAATCTAGAAAAATTAAGGTGTTGGCGCAAGATGTGCAAAATTGGCACATGATGCGCCAGTTTATAGAGAGTGGTGCATGACACCTCAGATTTGGCGCAAGATGGGCCAAATTCCTAAAAACGTCAGATTTCCTAAAAAACCACAAAATTACACAGTAAAACTCAATTTTACTGCTTGGGTCGTCTCCTACCTCTAAACCTTGACCTAGGGCTTCACGTTGATCGTGATAGAGAAGATTTCAGAGGCTAAAAATTGTAGATTTCATCTTCTATTGGTAAGAGTTTCACTTTAACTTAGAAATTTTTTATTTTCACCATGGATTTTTCCTACATTTTGGAAAATCTAAAATTTGGGATTTTTAATGAAAAAGCTTGAAGAAAACTCATGGTGAAAAGTTTCTTACGAAATGTCTTACTTGGGGAGTTAGATTTTTTATTTTATAAATTATTTGGAATTTATTTGAATTTTAGTAGAATTTTAAATGGCCTCACGAGTGAAGAGAGGAAGGCTGTTAGATGATTTTGATGCATGAAGATTTATTAATTTAAAGGCCCAACACAGTCCTAACACTCAAATAGAATCAAGAAAATTGATCTAGGAGCGGGCATTTACTAACCCTGGTGACAAGATTGAGAGTTTGATCCTTACCAAAAATTGGGAATGGTTTTGTTACTTCACTGCAGTAGCAATTGAACCAATGATTTAGGAGTTTTATGCCAACTTGAGGTTCACTGCTAACGATCACATCCTTGTAAGAGGTAAGCAAGTTAAATTTACTGTAGAAAGGATCAATGCTTTTTATGGCATGAGGAATCTCTTTTATGATGAATATGCTGCATTCGTGATAACTGATTCATCACTGGATGAAGTGATTGCCTACTAACTGATGGAAGAGGAGAATGAAGAATTAAAAATAATAAGATATTTAACTTCTCCGCTTCCTTTTTGACTATTCAGTCAAAGGTATGACACCACTTCATTTCTGCTAAATTATTACCAACAAATCATCTGGCTGATGGAAAGAAGGATATAGCTGTATTAAACTATTGCATTCAAAACATGAAAGAAATGGATGTTGGTTCTCTCATAGTTCATCATGCACAGAGCATAGCTAAGAGCTCTACAACTAGTGGTTTGGGTTACCCTGCGCTGATTTTCACTCTTTGTGAGTAATCAGGAGTAGAGTCCTGTTGACCTCACTTTTGGTTGAGGTTTAGTTTTTTCTCTTTAGTAGCCTAAGATCTAGCCATAGGAATCTCTTATTTCTATTCTTAAAAAACTAGAAAAGGCACCCTCACCACTAGAAATTCTAAACTCTTCTCTACTCAACTTGAAGTTCCACATGTTGGTCTCAACCTCTAAATACTTAGTAGGTGGGGTCACTATAAGGGAAGCTCAAGATGAGTCACCCTTAGGATTGCTGAACCTTAAGGTTGTCCCTGGGTGTTGTTCTGGAGCTGAGGCACTCACTACACTTATCTGCACTCACAATCACTCACAACCCTGAACTCAAAGTTCTAGCCTAGGCCCCTTGATCATTTTGGGATACTCATGTAGTTGGTCCCCTAAACCTATTAGCCCTAGGGCTATGGTTTAGCTAAGACCACTACACAGATGACTTAAAATGGGGTTTTCATTGGTCCATGGCTTATTGATGGTAGTTGGCACTCAAACTCTACCAAGATACCCAAGCTACCCTTTTGCCCCTGAGCACCCGAAATTACCTAAACACCCTTGAAAACCCAAACTGTGCTAAAATTCCCAAGTTTACCCAAAATACCCAAATTTGATCAAAATTCATTTCAAACCTTTTGAAAACCTCCAAATTATCCAAAATTACCCAAAATCTCCAAATATAGCCAAATTACCAAAATACCCCTCCATAGCCCAAATTCCCAAAAAAATTCAAAAATGCCAAAAATTACCAGAAATTCTTAATAAATCCCAAATATTCCAAATTTAATTTCTCTTAACTACCACATGACCCAATTTGGCCAATTTGACCATCTTTAACCAAAATCCCCAAATTTACCTTTAAAGACCCAAATTTCCCCAAATCCAACTCAAATGTCCATCAATTTGATCTCAATTGACCCCAA
>NW_018252935.1:219836-220144 GCF_001263595.1 Phalaenopsis equestris
AACCATCAATTGACCTTGGTGAAGTTTAAAATCCATTTGATTTTGGCCTAAATACAAAATTCCCAAATTTAGCCCCAAATTGGCTAAGTCCCCAAATTTCACCCAATTGATTGCCTTAACCTCCAAATTGGCATCCAATTCATGTTGAAAACTCTTCATGAGGTCCCTATTGACAATTTACAACAATCAATTTGGACTTAGCCTAAAGCTAATTCAAGCTAGACCCAAGCCTAGCCCAACATGACCAAATTGACTAAAATTCAAAATTCCCTCAAATTGACCCTTCAATTGAGCTCAAAACCACTTCC
>NW_018252935.1:220344-222119 GCF_001263595.1 Phalaenopsis equestris
TCACAGCCATTAGTTGGACTTAGTGATCAGTCCAAACACCATGAAACCACCTAAATCAAGTCATGGACCAAAGGTCCCCCAAATCAAGGGATATTATTTCCAAAAATGCATGTGCTTAAGATATCCTTACCAAAATTAGGTATCATTGCACTAAATTGCTGTGACATATTCCCCTGGGTTCCCTGAGCTCCTAGCCACCTCCCCCTGGCCGGCCGGCTAGCCTAGTAGCTGGAAAAACTCAAAATCGAGAGCCACCCCCATGACAATTCACCCAAATCAAACCTAGAGGCCAGCTCATCCAAATTAAATTGAAGAGCTCCTCTGCCCTCCACCTAAGCACCACAATGCACCCAAACTTGTGCCCTGAGAGACACCCCATGGCCATTTTTATAAAAACTCATCTCCACGGCCATGGGAGGTGTACTAAAATTTTCTCAGAGAGAGCTTCCCAAATCACTCACAAAGCTTCCTTGAAATCTCCACAGCCCATTCCAATCACTCCATTGCCTTGATTCCCCCTGTATAACCCTAATTTTGAGCTTAAAAATCAGGGCAGAAGCAAGATATCTCTCAAAACTCCACAGAACTTCAATTTCTTGTGCCCACACCTTCACAACAGGAAGAGAAGACAAAACCCCATCAAATTACCCTTTGAAATAGCCTCCACCATAGCTCTAGACCAACACCTGAAGTCGAGCTTGGTCGAATTCATAGATAGGACTTACACCACAACAAGAGGCTTAATCCTTAGCCTCCTTGGACCTCAACGAACGTGCGAAGCACCTATGATTGAAGCCTCCCTTCTCAGAGCAAAGGTATAAAACTTCTCCTCCTCCCGAGCCTATTTTGATTCTCCATTTACTTAGGCTTAATTTCATGATGCATTTATCGTATGGATGTGTTCGTCTTACATAGACAAGCATTTTAAGAAAAAAAATTCACTTAATTTGGTTGAGAAATGAGAGAGATCATAAGCCTTGAAGGTGGATGGCTCTCGGCCTAAGCCATTGGGGACAATGACCACGCGCCGTCTGTCGCGCGTGTATCAAATGGATGGCCAAGATGAAGCCGCACAATGCTTCTTTACATAAAAAGCGGGATGTGTGGCTGCTGGCGTGGATGGCGGCATCAAATAGGAGCGAGCTGCATCAAGTTTCAAAGCTACCTAGGATCTACATGGCTCCGCGTGGATAAGTAGAAAAAGATAGGACTTACACCACAACAAGAGGCTTAATCCTTAGCCTCCTTGGACCTCAACGAACGTGCGAAGCACCTATGATTGAAGCCTCCCTTCTCAGAGCAAAGGTATAAAACTTCTCCTCCTCCCGAGCCTATTTTGATTCTCCATTTACTTGGGTTTGATTTCATGACACATTAACCATATGGATGTGTTGATCGCACTAAGACGAGCACTTTAAAAAAAATTCACTTAATTTGGTTGAGAAATGAGAGAGATCATAAGCCTTGAAGGTGGATGGCTCTCGGCCTAAGCCATTGGGGACAATGACCACGCGCCGTCTGTCGCGCGTGTATCAAATGGATGGCCAAGATGAAGCCGCACAATGCTTCTTTACATAAAAAGCGGGATGTGTGGCTGCTGGCGTGGATGGCGGCATCAAATAGGAGCGAGCTGCATCAAGTTTCAAAGCTACCTAGGATCTACATGGCTCCGCGTGGATAAGTAGAAAAGTAGGGCTTTTTCTATTTATTTAAACTCCCTAAACTTCAAAAATCCATAACTTTGTGTAGAAAAATCACAAAAATAAAATAAAAAT
>NW_018252935.1:223137-224598 GCF_001263595.1 Phalaenopsis equestris
AAAATAATTATATAAAATAAATTAAATTTTGAAAAATCACATTTTCTCCTATGATGTCCTAATTAACTCATGAATGAGGTAGGATAAAAATTTCAAAGATATTTGAATTGAATTTGACAAATAATGAGTTTTAGAGCCTTAGGGGCAAATGTGTAATTTTAAAAATTTAGCCTTAATTAACATATAGGCATAAGCTAAGGAGGGAGATGGGCAACCTCTGATCTTAATCAATTTGTTTGATGTTTGGAACACAAGGGGTTAATTGGTAGAAACCAATCTCACTCTCCCAATTGAAAAGATAGGTTAATAAATTTATAAATTATCAAAATTTAGAAGTTTATTAAAATTAAATGATCCTGGACTTAGGGGTATGAATTTTGAAGTCAATAATTAATCAATTTAATACCCCTATCTTAATTTTCAAATAAAATCCATATCATGAATCTTGACCACTTAAAGCTTAACCTTTTCAAAACTAATTAAGACACTCACCTAGGACTTAAGGGCTTTGTGGTGACTTAAGCCAAATCAAAATTGACTAAATAAGGATTAGAGAAATAAACATAACATAATCAAACATCCTTGAAACACCACTAAGCCCAATTAGGGTTAAAATTTGGCTAAGTGTTCCAACAACACTAACTTGCCTCTTTAAGTGTCTTCACCCACATAATTCTTAAATTGAATCACAAGTGATAATTACCCAATTCTTAGGGATAATTGAGCCATCAATGTTCACTGAGTAATAAGGGTATTTACAGGATGACTTATTAAGCAACATAATTAGTTTAAAAGAACTCGGGATTTTCCACCAGGTAGCGAGAGAGTAGCACAAACCTGTTTCTTTCACTAGATCTGTTAGATGTCTTGAAGATCTACTAAACTTAATATGTTTTACTTGACAAAATCATTCTTAAGTAAAAGGACCCACCAAAATATGACATAGGGTTAGGAAAACCACCAGAACTTTACTTTCCATGCTCCCCATAAACTGCCTTAACATGCATTTTTAAGTTTTAGGCGGTGGAACGAGAAGACTCACCAGGTACACTTTTACAGTTTGCAGCGTTATCTTTCTTGTACTTTTATGTTATACTTTTGTGCTTATACAAATTTTCATGGAAATATAAAATTATTAAGATAGCCACAAAACCAAAACCAAAACATAAATTAAAATCAACCAAGATAAAATTCACCCCCACAACATTCAAAATACAAAACAACTCAAAATTTAATCACAAACATCACACAAAACTTCAACTTCAACTAAATTAAGATATCTCTATTAGATGATCGGGAATCCCTCGGAGGAGGTAACCTATGATTGCTAACGAGGCTTCCTACAGCCCAAATGAAATTATGGAACTCATTAAGTTGTGTTTAGTAAGTTCATTTAGACTAAGTGAATCCAATAGAAAAAGTGGTGCCGGAATGAGGGAACCGTAGGATCCTAACCGGTGT
>NW_018252935.1:224963-229797 GCF_001263595.1 Phalaenopsis equestris
TCCCCTAGTTCTTCTTCCTTTGGATTCTATAATAAAATGTTCCAAATTTGAACCAATCCCATTTCACGCCTCTATGTCTGATTTCATTGAAAAGTCCTACCCTTTGAAACTCCTTGAAGATAATATTTCTTGATTTTTATCGAGAGTATTCTTAGGTGACCTTGGTCGTTTAAGATTTAATTAACTATAAGGGTTTGCGCCCTTGTAGGAAGCATGTCCGAACCCAGTTTAATATAAACCATATTTAATTCTTTATATTAAATAGGGGAACTTGTCGGTAAATACAAAGGTTTTGCAGACCAGACGGATGTCATACTTTCCTTAGTTTATTTGATCGAGCCTCATCCTCAAGTCTTGTGTACATCCTTTGGGATAGATACAGGGTTTGAGGTATAGTGCTCCTTCATTTAAACTATGAGAAATATGGGTTCAGTTTGATTTCATACTTTTCTAAACTTCAATGTCCTTCTGAAGCGGGTGACGGGATTTCAATTCCGGCAGCCGACAGCTTCTTACGGGCAGCTCCCCACCAACAAAAATAGTGCCGACAGCTCCTGGCGACTCCGCTGGGGACAAGCTTTTCTCTCCATACCAATCAAGAAATATTATCTCCACACATTGGTAATGTGTCCATGCCCCTCTTGAACCAAATTACCCTTCTTCCGTCGACATACTTTACCCATTTCTGTCTTGGGAATGTATGGTCAACTCCCTGGACTTCAGGACTAGCTGTTCAACCATCTTTGAACAGAGGGGTTCAGAAGACCATTAAGGACTCTTTAAATTTTTATATAGGGTCGGATCCCTAATAGGTGTGTCGGTGGACTAGTTCCACCTGGGCATTTTTTGCCAATAATTGGGTCCCGCACTGGGTCCTAAAATTTTTCACATCTTTCTTCCAGATTTGATTTGCTATTTTGCAAATTAAATCAAATCATGTTGTGCTGCGTGCACTTTGTGATTTTCTTACATTAATTAAATTTTAAACAAGATTTAAAATACCCATAAATTTAGACCCGCCCGGTCTACAGATCAACCTCTACTTTCAGTGCTTGCACTAAAAATTACGAGGTTTTGGCCATATAGCTAACCCTGAAACTTTCTGTTTTAAAGCCTGCTGTAATGGCTTACCCAACGCTGACCTTATCCTGCAACCTGCCAACAGACCGTAGCGCCCGTAACGTCACTCCCACCATTAAGTTTGGAGATGGATTTGAAGATCTCGAGGTTATCCTAGAAAAAGCCTCATTCGTGGTAATGAAGATCGCTGCTTCGGAAATGCAAGAACCACCTGCAGATTTCAACTTGAACTGCCTTGAAGACTCCCCCGCCTGCAAGAAGGCTAAAGCTACTGCTATCCCCGCTGCTGCTAAAGACACCCGTCAAACCTGCTATCCCCGCTGCTGCTAAGGGGAAAGAAGTGATGATCATTGAAGAGACGACTGAAGGATTAACTGTCTCGCCACACGTGTTTGAAATTGGGTCAAGCTCAATGACTGTACCACTGACCTGAACTCAAAGCAGGAACCGCAATAGAAGAGTTCGGAGGCCTATCAAAGCCCAGGCTACTGAAAAGACACCCGTTGAGGAGCAACCTCATCAAGTTGAAGAAGTGTTACCAGAAATTTATCCACTCCTATGAGGGAGTAGATTCCATCCTCTGACAGATACTGATGGATATGAGAGCATCCGGAGGATCACTGCCGCATTAGCATCACCTCATGGACCTGGTGAGGAGGAAAAGATATTCACTCCTATCACTTGAGTTAGCGCAGTTTTCAGAAGGCTTGCTACCAAAGAAGGATGTTCAGTTAGCGAGTTACTTAAATGAGTGGGAGATGCAATTTCCACTCGTATAAAAAAGGAAATTTTGAAAGGCGTCAAATATGCCAGCAATCCCGCAAAATAGCTGGAATGCCACCTACCCGCGTCCCCGTTTGGTTCCGTTTGGGGAAAAATTTGATACCGCAGTGATTACTACTGATAATACTGCCACCAGAACCACATGCCGTCAACCGGTTAAGTTGAGACTGGGTCCGAAGATCTTACCCGTCATTCCTACAATCCCAGAAATAAAGACAAAGCGATTACCTGACACTGTAGCCAGTCTACACCACGGAGATCATACCCTCCCTCGACATACCGATGTCTCTACTAAGATATCCCGTCCTGAGACATCATCGTCGAAGAAGAAGAGGGTATGTGTACCCAAGGTCGCTGCACCGATACAGTTCAGTGAGCCTATAAGACAGAAAGTAAAACCAGTGCCTGAAATATCTGACATCGTCACGACAATAGCCAGCGAGATGGAGGAAGAAGTAGAGGATATCCACCAAGGTCCTCCAGATCTTAAAGAGATCAAGGAATTAATATTTGAAGAGAGTATTGAGAAACTCATGATCGAGAAGATTGAGATTTTTGAGTTAGCTCGAGAGCACAGAGTTTCCGTCAATAGTGACAATGAAGATTTTGATTACAATGATTACTTGGAGGAAGATTTCATGGATGTACATGTAATTGAAACCAAAGCCACCACATCTGCCCACAAGGCTCAACCTCACACTGAAGAGAACGCCTTAGATGAACTGCATAGGGCTGTCCTCCTAAGGGATGTGCAAGTTAGTCTATTAGAGAAAAGAATAGAAGAGATGACTGCAGCTATGACCGCCATGGACACTATTCAGAAGCAATCACAAGTACCGCAATTGGCTTCTCCAGAGATTAATCAGCCAGAAATCATACACATCAAAAATAAAAGGAGAGAGGTTTCTTCAGCAAATAGAGACGAGCAACATAGAAATGATTTTCCATAAGGTGCCCTGCCGGAAAAGAAGTTCAAGTAAATGGTTGAACAAGTACGAGACGCCTTAACCCTATCTAAGGGTGGTGCATTGGTTTCAAAGGGTAGACCTTACGTGGAGGAATTTGATGTCGTGCCTTTCCACAAGGGTTTTGTAGCCCCAAACTTCAAGATATTTGATGGGACTAGAAATCCCAAACAAAATATAGCACATTTCTGAGCCAGCTGTGGCAACACGAGAAATTGTGAAGCTCAACTCTTCCAGCAGTTCGTCAGGAGCTTGTCAGGAATTGCTTTCGACTGGTATGCTGACTTGCCCAACGAATCAGTCAAAAAACTTTTTGTGTTGGAACAAATTTTTGTGAAAAGATTTGTCGGAGCACAGCATCATGTGTCTATTGGAGAGCTCAAGATGGAAAAGCAAAAGCCTAGCGAAACCTTGGTAGACTACATTTTGAGGTGGAGAAACCTTAGCATGAAATGTAAACCTCAGCTATAGAAACATCATGCGATTGAAATTTTACTCAAGAGCATTCATGGGCCAGTAGCTTTCATGTTCAAGGGACTCACCATCAAATCCTTCCAGAAACTGCTCAGAAAAGCCAGCAGTCTTCAAGAGTGCAACTGTCGATAAAGGAAAGTAGCCGATAAAGATATATGCAGAAGAGCATCGCCAGACTTCATCGCAGTACTCTCAGAAACAGAGCAGTCAATCCAACCAAAGGCCGCCCCACAACGGTCGCCTAAGGAGGGATCACCTCAAACAATGGGCAACTTTATATCCCTGTTAGAGTGACATAAAGTTGTTTATTCCTTCAAGGATGAAGCCATACCTAAAATATTCAAAAGCCTGATGAAGAAACCAGAATTCAAACTACCTGATCCAAAGAAGCTCGAAGAGGTGGATAAGAAGAATGAACCAAATTTTTGCCCATACCACTGGTTGCTTGGGAACACTATAAACAAGTGTTTCATCTTTAAGGACTGGCTCGAGAAGAACCTCAAGGAAGAAAATATAACAATCCCGAAGGAGTATTTGAGAGAACCTGAAAAAGGTTCCATAAACATGATTTCAGCTGAGCCAATCTCCTCAATTGATCCGTATGCCGGAGTAGATGGATGGAGTACAACTTGGGATGAACTCAAGAGAGTCATTAATCAAATACAGGATTCATCTAAGTAAGCTTTAACGAACACCAAAGAAGAATGGAATGAGGTCTGGAGCAGATCGTCCAAGAAGATATTGAATAAGATACAGTTTGCATCAAAACAAGCCTCCATTCAGAGTCCGCAAAATACCAAACCCGAGATGAAGGTTTCACCTGAAGAGCCGTCATCGTCAAGGATCAAGAACAAGAAGAATAAAATCGTCACTGCCAAGATTGATAGCACGGGGGGTAGGATAGGGGCTGCCTCTACTAGATTGGTTGTGTTGGATTTGGGGAAGAAAATCCTCAAACCCTTGACTTTGTATGATTATCTTTTTGTCCCTCCGGGGTCTTATGAATATAATGATTGTGATTTTATCTACGGTTTGACTATTTCTGGTGATAACGTAACTGATTATGACCAATCTAGTTGCGATTTTGATTTCCAGTTGCGATTTTGATTTCCAAAATAATCCTCAAATCGTACTCGAGTCTAATGAACTCGTTGTCAAGTTCAAAGAAGACATCAATGATATCACTTGCAACAACACTGATAACGAGGAGCCAATTCTCAAGCATCATGGTACACCGCTTGCCATCAACTTAGTTCTTTTCAACAGAGAAGAAAAGACACTGGAAGATTTTACAATGATATCTCAAGAATAAGAAATCACAAAAGTTAACTTAAGGAGTGGAAAAGTGTTATCACCAAGAACAGCTCCAACTGACAAAGGAAAACAGATAATGACTCAATAAGAGATACCCCCACCGCTGCCAGTGGAAGAACCACATAATCAAGATAAAATCAGAGGAACATGAAAAGTAGACTACAACATGCTAGCTCATCTTAGGAAGTTGCCGACCCGACTAAGCATCTACGACGCTC
>NW_018252935.1:230109-232015 GCF_001263595.1 Phalaenopsis equestris
TAAGAGGATTCAACCAAAAGGGAGAAAGAGCCCTTGGATCAATTACATTACTTATGAAGGTTGGAGAACTTGTAACAACCGTTAAATTTCATATCCCGAGGCCGAGACTTCTTTTAACACTCTACTGGGTCGACCATGGATTCATGAGCACAATATGGTTCCATCATCTCTACACCAGTGCATCAAATATCGCAATGATGGTCAAGAAAATTGCATCAAGGGAGACCTACAACTATTTTCAGTTCACGAAATTGGTATCCACGAAGATGCTGCGTACTACACGCCTCCAAAGAAGACTGTCTTCTCGCGTGAGATTTTGACAAATAAAGATGAAAATTCAGAAGAATCACAAAAAGGAGGCCATACAACTCCGCTTCAACAACCTTCTACTACTCCCTTACAATGAGTTGGTGGAGGTTCTTCTAGTTCACGCACCCCAGGTCGAGGCCGGGGACACAGACGAGGAAAGATAAATTTATATGTTGAACGGACTAGGCTAACTATCAACATTGGTGATGAAGACAGTTCTGAAGACGAAATAATGATGACAAAGCAGAAGAAATCTCAGTACGAGATATCCCTAGAAGATATAGAGAAGAATGAATATGAAACAATGTATGATCAGATAAACCACTACGTGATTACTATGACCCTTACTCCAATTCACCCACAAAATGTCAAGAGTTTAGAGGTCAAGGAATTCTATAGTGTTGGTTCAAAGCCGATCAAATTTTATCGTGCTTCTACCTCTATTGAGCTTGAAAACATGTAAATTTGGATGTTGATTCTAATGAATTAATGGAATTGCCTTTTGGTTACTTCTCACCTTATGTTCAAAAGTTAATTCAACAGGCACACATACCAAAACAAAAGCCAAAAGATAAATTTCAACATTTTAAAAAACTATGGAATGCTAAAAGTCGAACTCCCAATTCAAAAGAAGGTCTCGAATTTGGTACAGTTGGACCAATCGATGATTCTGAATTTTGCATGGTTATTATTAGTGAGTCAGATAGGGTTTGATATAGAGGATGACTCTACTGATCAACCAATAGAAGATACTCCACCAAAATTTGAGATGGAAATTAAATATACTATTGATGAATTGAAAGAGATTAACCTCGAGACTAAAGAACGACCCGGACCTCCATTTATAAGTTCTCTACTTGATGACGAAGTATCTGTAGAATTGGTCAAACTATTAACAGAATTCAAAGATTGCTTGTCATGGAGCTACAATGAAATGCCAGGACTGTCAGCAAAAGTTGCAGTCCATAAACTTGGGGTGGACAAGAATATAACCCCAGTAAAATAGGTTCCCAGGAGAATGCACCTTGAAATAGAACAACAAGTCATCGCCGAAGTGAAAAAGTTGATAAGCGCCAAATTTGTTAAAGAAGAGAAATACATTTATTAAAGAAGAGAAATACCCCACGTGGTTAGCCAATATTGTACCTGTTAAGAAGAAAAATGGACAGTTCTGCGTTTGTGTTGATTTCAGAGATTTGAACAAGGCATGTCCAAAAGACGAGTTTCCACTACCCATACCAGAGATGATGGTGGATATTGCTTCAACACATGAAATTTTCTCCTTCATGGACGGATTGTCGGGATATAACCAAATCAAGATGGCTCCCGAGGATGGAGTACTTATAACTTTCAGAACACCGATTGGAATTTTCTACTACACAGTGATGCCGTTTGGGCTAAAGATCGCTGGAGCAACATATCAGCGTGCAATGACAAAGATTTTTGATGACCTCATTCACAACCAAGTAAAATCCTACGTGGATGATTTGGTCATCAAAAGTAAACGAAAAATAGACCATTTGTATGATTTGAGGATCGTGTTTGAACGGTTACGACGATATGACCTTAAAATGAATCTCTTAAAGTGCGCCTTTGG
>NW_018252935.1:232944-238873 GCF_001263595.1 Phalaenopsis equestris
GGGTATGATGAGGTTCTCATACCACCTGACAGAGCCGTGCACCAACAATGAAGTAGAATATGAAGCTTTAATCACCGGATTGGAATTTACAATCTCAATGGATATAACAAACATTGCCATTTATGGTGACTCTCAACTTGTCATCCAGCAAGTTGCCGAACATTACAAAATTTTGAAACAAGATTAGCAGAGTACCATCAGTATACAATGAAGCTCTTGGCGTAGATTCCTGAGGTGACTTTCTACCGGATTCCTCAGGGAGATAATGCCCATGCCGACGCTCTAACAAAACTTGCTAAGGAAATGGCGTGTCCCTCGGAGGATTCCATCAAAGTCATGGTGCAAGGAAGTCAAGTCTTATCTCAAAACGACTTCAAAACTCTACGCAAGCTTGGAAAAGAAGAAATAATAAATACAGTTGCAAACATCAATGAAGATTGGCGCAAGCCATTAAATATTTACATACTGGAAAGCTGCCAGAAGATAGGTCTGAGGCGCACCACATCACAAGAAGGGCCATGTCTTATGCCCTGGTGGGAAAGGTTCTCTACAGAAGATTGTCTGACCAAATGTGGCCACAGTGTTTGACCAGAGCCGAGGCACAAAATATTGTCAAAGAGGTACATGCCGGTTTGTGTGGCGCTCACCAGTCAGGGCCAAAAATAAAAATGAAGATCAAAAGAATTAGATATTATTGGCCAGCTATGATGTCCAATTGCATAGATACAACCAGAAGATGTCACGAATGCCAAGTGCATGGGGTGGTCATAAACCAGCCTCCGAATGTGCTACACCCAACTGTTGCCTCGTGGCCATTCAAGTGTTGGGCCACGGACATAATAGGTCCGGTAGACCCTCCATCTTCCAAAGGACACAGGTTTATACTTGCCGCTACTGATTACTTCTCCAAATGGGCAGAGGCAGTATTGTTACGCGAGGTTATGACACAGCACGTCCTTCAATTTTTTAAAAGCCAAATTGTCCACCGTTTCAAAGTATCGCGAAGAATAATCTCTGATAATGGGATAGCTTTCAAAAGTACAAAGATTAACAATTTTGCTAGAAGACATGGGATAGATTGGAGATACTCTACAATTTACTATCCCAGAGCAAATGGTATGGCTGAAGCTTTCAACAAGACACTAGTACAAATTTTGAAGAAAACACTAGATAAAAAGGGTTTGGAATAACAAACTGCTAAAAGCCTTGTGGGCCTACCGGACTACTTTCAGGACTCCCACTCAATGTACACCCTACATGCTCGTCTACGAGTCTGAGGCCGTGCTACCGTTAGAAATTCAGACGCCATCTCTCAGATTTGGAAGAAAGTGAAAACTCTTACTTGAAGAACTGAAGAGTCTCAAGGAAAAATGACTAGAAACACAACAACATTTGGAGCTCTACCAGGCAAAGATGGTACAAGCCCATGCAAATTGGTCCGCCCAAGGACATTCAAAGTTGGTGACCTCGTGCTTGTGCTCAAAAGACCCATTCTTGCACAATGCAAGATAGGTGGAAAATTTGAGCCAACTTGGAAGGGACCATTTGTATTTGAAAAGGTCTATGCAGGAGTCTACCAGTTAGTAGATTTCTGAGGTGAAAGACCCATGCTACCAATCAATGGACGATACCTTAAGACATACTACACAACCTGACATTGCTTGCCATCACTTAATCTAAAATTTTGAAATTTGGATTATTTTGGGGTTATCTATGTGGCCAAATGTCTATGATCGGGTCCAAAATTTTTGTAATAATTTTTTAAAATTACACACTTCAATTCTCTCTTTTTAAACTTAATATCCTACTAAGTTAAACAAAATGCATACAAAAAAAATAACTTCTTCACCAAAATAAACGAAAATTTTCTTTAATAAATACTTTGTTTTGTTCTTGTTCAGGCTAAGTTTCGGCTCACTGACATTTTTCCTGTCGTCTGCAGAGAAATGTCAAGCCAAAGGCTGATCTTTACCTTTAAAGATGGCTAGAACCTCACAGTCAAAAAGGAAATGGCACCGCATGGCGGCACTATAGACTTTGACATGGAATTTAGTCAAGTTGACATGGATTATGAGGGACCTCTAATGGATATCGTCAGCTGACTAGAAAATAAAGGGCTGCCCTCACTACTAAGGTTGACCACCAAAGACAATGCATCACTGAAGGGAAAGAATGTGATGGTACAAAGAGACCAGCTGGACGGGTCCAGCCACCTACCGTCCATGATAGCTACGCTGACTAGGGACCTAGTCATTACCGCTAATGAAAGACGACCGGATGCTCCACTATGAAGAACTCAGCTTAGAAATGCTAGCTATCGAAAGCAGAGGGCTTTCTTATGAGAAGAAAGAAGATGCCAGAAAGAGGCAGAAAATTTACTTACCCCTATTCCTGAAGGGAACATTTATGATCCAGGCATGAGAGAAACCTCTTCCAGCTGACCTGCTACAGAGGAGGAGTCTGGGTTTGTTACATAGCTGGAAATACCGCCAGCTTCAGATGTTCTTTGCAACGGTTGCCAGACCTGCAATGCCGAGATTCCTGCACAAGCGTCAGCTACAGGGGCATTCGTGGAATGCTCGGCCTGTAATGTCCTATACCTACGACACTACAACACCTTAGAGGAGTACACATCTATTGACGATGGGTCTCAAACTGTCGATTTCCCGTTGGAAATAGATCAATATGTCCCGTAGAGTCCAGAGCCATATGTCACTTTGGATGTCGAGTCACACATCCTGTTAGTACCAGAATCATCACCAGCTTGGATTCTCACCGACGTTTAAATGAGGGAATATCCTTGATAGCTACCGATTCTCAATACGATCGAGTACTATAAGATGAGCAAAGTGAACAAAAGAAATTTCAAATTTTACGAAGAAGTGCAAGGAGGTTCATCAACGTATTAGAAGGATTGGAGTTATACATCAGGGTCTTCTCAGAAAGTGATGAATGAAACATTCTTGAATGCATTTTTAACTTAAGAGATAGAGGTCGAGCAGGCCTGCTTATGGAAAGAACCTATTTTGAGCCAAGAAAGTGGATGCGAAGAAAGGGGAGGATCACTATCCAGTGCGGCTGTTGCTACAACTTTACCAATGATAGACAAGGAAATCCTTCTGGGATTCTCAGACACGATCAGATGGATCCACAACCATCAATGATAAAATGGATGATTAAAAGAATGGTTTGATGGAGTATACTACCAACATATTGTATTTCTAACAGTTGCATCATAAACATATACGATGAAGGAGACTGCATACCACCACACATTGATCATCATGACTTTGTGAGACCTTTCTACATGGTCTCATTCATGAGCAAAAGTAACATCCTATTTGGAAAAGAAATTGATATCATTGGACCTGGAGAATTCAGAGGAGCTATAGAAATTTTGCTGCTTGTTGGTTCGGTGCTAGTCCTTAAAGGAAATGGGGTAGTTATCGCCAAACACTGTCTTCCAGCAGGAGTCCGATGCCGTAGGGTGTCTGTAACTTTCCCTAGAATGGACGACAATAAAATACCGTATGGATTCCAGCAGGACCCAGAATTGGAGGAGTTATTTCCATATGAGCTATGAGAAGGTTGTACCTTTAAGTACATGCAAAAGTTAAGTACATGCAAAGTACATGCAAAAGGGAACTCTTATCCTAGAACATGACTTAGAAGGTCTGCTTGATCAGAAGCTCAACATACCTGGTACAGAGGGTTCACTTTCTTACAGAGGGTTCACTTTCTAGGGTTCACTTTCTTTCTTTTAACAACATGACATGTATCTGATTTTATTCAGTCTCCGATGTACTCATATCATCAGATGATTCTCATCGTATTTCGATAGGGATTACATGATGTACCTTTTGAGGCATTAGCCTATGTTTGATTTATGACATCTCTTTTGGAGCAAATTAATGGAAATTCTTTTGGAGCAAATTAATGGTTGGAGCAAATTAATGGAAATTTCTCTCAAATTGTGCCTCTTTGTCAGTTGCCTTTTTGTGCGATGGATGAAAGCCTCGAACCACATGTTGGTTCAGAATTTCAATGAATGAAGAACAAAACAACAAATTTTTAAAATATAAATGAAAAATAAAATAACCACCAATAAATAAACAACAAAACAAATTTCTTTTGAAAATGAACCAACTAAAATTAATACTTTAAAGACATATTTTTGAAAAATTAAATGTTATAAAAATAACAAGAAAATGAAACGAATCTGTTGAGTGGATCCTCTCTTTTTTAAAGTTTCCTACTCTTGTGGTCGCAACACAACCATCTTTATCTACGATAACTCTCTTCACATTCCAGCAGAATTTTGCATTCTGTACAAGACCCCACAAAGCTCTATAAATCTTCTACAACAACCTTTCCACATGATACACTTTTGCAAATTCAACACCACAAGCTCTTAGTAAGTTTGAAATCTCACATCTTTGAATTGATACCTGCATTTCAATTCTCACATCTTTGAATTGATACTTACATTTCAATTCTCACATCTTCGAATTGATACCAACATTTCAATTCTCACATACAGAACTCACAAAGATCTACAAGTCTTCTACAAAATTAACATTTTCACAGGATACACTTTTGCAAATTCAACACCCCAAGCTCTTTATAAATTTCAATTCTTACATCTTTGAATCAATATTTAAATTCTGATTCTTATCTTTCGAGGTTTATACCTAAATTTGGACTCTCTCCTTGGAATTGATACCTACATTTCAATTCTCTCATCTTTGAATTGATACTTACATTTCAATTCTCACATTTCGAGGTCGATATCTAAATTTCGACTCTCTTCTTTGAATTGATACTTACATTTCAATTCTCACATCGTCGAATTGATACCCACATTTCAATTCTCACATCTTTGAATTGATACCTAAATTTCAATTCTTACATCTTCAAATCAGTACCTAAATCCTGATTCTCACATTTTGAGGTCGGTACCTAAATTTCAACCCTTCATCTTCAAATTGATACCTACATTTCAATTCTCTCATCTTTGAATTGATACTTACATTTCAATTCTCACATTTTGAGGTCGTTCCTTACATTCCGACACCCTCCTTCGAGAATTGACCTACATTTCAATTCTCACTTCCGAATCAGTCCTACATTTCTGATTCATTACATTCGAGCTCGATCCTTACATTCTGACACTCTCTTTTGAGAATTGACCTACATTTCAATTCTCATTTCTGATTCAGTCCGATAATTCTGATTCATTACATTCGTGGTCGGTCCTTACATTCTGACACTCTCTTTTGAGAATTAATAAACATTTCAACTCTCAGTCCTACATTTCTGATTCATTACATTCGAGGTCGGCCCTTACATTCCGACTCTCTCTCTCTCTATTTTTGAATTGATATCTGAATTTCAATTCCCACCTCGTGGTCAACACTTACATGCTGACTCCCATCCTTTGGAGTCTTTGAACTTTAGAGTCTTTGTATTGGTTTTAGTTGATCTCGTCGGTCAACGCCAACAGGCGCGGTGTGCTTGCCCAGCACACCACACCTCTTGGGGGTCCATTTTTTGACCTCACTTTGGGTTGAGGTTTAGTTTTTCCTCTTTAGTAGCCTAAGGTCTAGCCATATGACTCTCCTATTGACTATTCTTAGAAAACTAGAAAAGACACTCTCACCACTAGAAATTCCAAACTCTTCTCTACTCAACTTGAAGTTCCACATGTTGCTCAACCTCTAAATACTTAGTAGGTGGGGTCACTATGGGGGAAACTCAAGATGAGTCACCCTTAGGACTGCTGAACTTTAAGGTTGACCCTGGGTGTTGGTCTAGAGCTGAGGCACTCACTACACTTATCTGCACCCACAATCACTCACAACCCTGAACTCAAATTTCTAGCCTAGGTCCCTTGATCATTTTGGGATACTCATGTAGATGGTCCCCTAAA
>NW_018252935.1:238931-239599 GCF_001263595.1 Phalaenopsis equestris
GGACCTAAAATAGGGTTTCCATTGGTCCATGGCTTATTGATGGTAGTTGGCACTCAAACTCTACCAAAATACCCAACCTAATCTTTTGCCCCTGAGCACCCCAAATTACCTAAACACCCTTGAAAACCTAAACTCTGCCAAAATTCCCAAGTTTACCCAAAATACCTAAATTTTATCAAAATTCATTTCAAACCATTTGAAAAGCTCCAAATTATCCAAAATTACCCAAACTCTCCAAAGATGACCAAATTACCAAAATACCCCTCCGTAGCACAAAATCCCAAAACTGCCAAAAATTCCCAAAAAATCTCAAAAAATCCCAAATATTCCCAATTTCATTCTCTCAACTACCTCATGACCCAATTTGGCCAATTTGACCATATTTAACCAAAATCCCCAAATTAGCATTTAAAGACCCAAATTTCCCCAAATCCAACTCAAACGTCCATCAATTTCATCTCAATTGACCCCAATTTCAATCCTAAACTCAAATTAACTTTTGATATGACCAAACTAAACCAAATCTAAGCTCAATTGATCCATGATTTGAGCCCTATTTTGATTTGGGTCAAAACCCCAATTTTGACCATATGACCTAATCTCTCCAAATTGAACCCATAGCCTAGTCAATTGGCCCCAATTAATGTTGAAAAATATTTATAACATTC
>NW_018252935.1:240130-242818 GCF_001263595.1 Phalaenopsis equestris
TATTTACTAGTCCAAACCCCACGAACCCACCTAAATCATGACATGGACCAAAGGTCACCGAAATTAAGGGATATTATTTCCAAAAATGCATGTACTTAAGATATCCTTACCAAAATTGGGTTGCTCTAAATTGTTGTGACATATTCCACTGGGTTCCCTGAGCTCCTAGCCACCTCCCCCTAGCTGACCGGCCAGCCTAGTGGCGGGAAAAGCTCAAAATTGAGAGCCACCCCCATGGAACCTCACCCAAATCAAACCTAGAGGCCAGCTCATCCAAATCAAATTGAAGAGCTCCTCTGCCCTCCACCTAAACACCACAATGCACCCAAACTTGTGTCCTCAGAGCCACCCCTTGGCCATTTTTATAAAAACTCACCTCCACGGCCGTGGAAGGTGTGCTAAAATTTTTTCAGAGAGAGCTTCCCAAATCACTCATAGCGCTTCCTTGAGGTCTCCACAACCCATTCCAATCACTCCATTGTCTTGATTCCCCCTGTATAACCCTAATTTTGAGCTTAAAAATTAGGGCAGAAATAGGACTTCTCTCAAAACTCCAAAAAACTTCAATTGCTTGTGCCCACACCTTCACAACAGCAAGAGAAGATAAACCCCCATCAAATTACCCTCTGAAATAGCCTCCACCATAGCTCTAGACCAACACCTGAAATTGAGCTTGGTCAAATTCATACCTAGGCCTTACACCACAGCAAGAGGCTTAATCCCTAGCCTCCTTGGACCCCAACAAATGTGCCGAGCATCTCTAATTGAAGCCTCCCTTCTTAGAGCAAAGGTATAAAACTTCTCCTCCTTCCGACCTATTTTGATTCTCCATTTACTTGGGCTTGATTTCATGACACATTAGCCGTATGGATGTGTTCGTCTCACTAAGACAAGCATTTAAAAAAAAAAATTTCACTTAATTTGGTTGATAAATGAGAGAGATCATAAGCCTTGAAGGTGGACGGCTCTCGGCCTAAGCCATTGGGGAAGATGACCACGCGTCGTCCGATCGCGCGTGTATCAAATGGATGGCCACGATGAAGCCGAACAACGCTTCTTTACATAAACAACGGGATGCGTGGCTACTAGCGTGGATGACAACGTCAAATAGGAGAGCGCTGTGTGGAGTTTCAAAGCTGCCTAGGATCTACATGATGCCACGTGGATAAGTAAAAAAATAGGGCCTTTTTTATTTATTTAAACTCCCTAAACTTCAAAAATCCATAACTTTGTGTACAAAAATCACAAAAATAAAATAAAAATATCGTCTTATACAGTGAACAGAAGAGAATAATGTGAAATAAACTTCAAGTACATTTGGTGCATAAAATATTTTTAATTAATTAAACACTGTTTGGGATCATTTGATTCTCCATGCATATTGATACATCACCTTGGCTTGAAATTTTGACATGTTGTAGCCTCTGTTAAGGAAAACATCCTCTGATTTTTTTCTAAAGTCAGAGCAGGTTCCTAACAGAGATCCATATTTTTCAAGTTCTTCCACATTATTTCCTTAAAATAATCATGGAAATTAGCATATTGATTAAAAAATTCTAAGAAAATTTTGGAAGGTCCACTATGACTAGAGGAGCTTTTGGAAATAATTCTATGGGTCAAATCATTTAAAATGCACTTAAATTTTACAAACACTAAATCACTAAAATAATTAATTTTGGAAAATATAAACATTTAAATGACTTGATTTTTTATCTCCACTGTGGTTTATGATTTAAAGAACTCATTATAAAAAGTTCAAAATATTTTGAGTTCATTTGATAACTTAAGTTGATTTTTAAAGATAAATATCACTTTTGACACTTAAATGATTTTTTAAAAATCAAAACATAACTCAAAAAATTATGAAACTTACTGTCTTGAGTTCTCTATGATCAGGGATATTTTATAAAAATAAAATAATATTTAAAATAAAAACTTGATTTTTAACCTATTTTAAATATTTAAAATATTTAAAAAATTGATAAAAAACAAAAAAATGACAAAATTCATGGAAATATTATAAATTGCTTCCTAGTCACTTAGGAACAATTAGAATATTTTTCCTGATTTTCTAAATAAAAATATTGAATTTCAAAGCTTAAAAATAATTTTTAAAGGCTAAATTTAAGTTTTTCACTAAAATAATTCCAATAAATAAAAAAAATAGAAAAATATGAAATTTACTTCTATGGGTTCTCTAACCTCAGAGAGATTTTTCAAAAATACAAAACTTAATTTTTTTAAAATATTTTATTTTATTTTTATTAAATAACCCAACACTTAAAATAATTTTGATAAATCATAGAGAATTTAAAAAATCATGAAATTTGGTCCAAAGGCTTTTCTAGTCTAGATATACCTCTAGTAAAAATTTCAAAGGATTAGAATTTACCTTGGTCAAGTTAAGAATTTTCTTTGAAAATCCTATTTTTGCATGAATATAATTATATAAAATAAATTAAATTCTGAAAAATCACATTTTCTCCTCAAGTGTTTTAATAGACCCATGGATGAGGTAGCATAAAATTTCAAAGTCATTTGAATTGAATTTGACAAATTATGAAGTGTTAGAGCCTTAGGGGAAAATGTGTAACTTTTGAAATTTAACCTTAATTAACATTTAGGCTCAAGTCAAGGAGGCAAATGGGCAACCTCTGACCTTAATCAATTTATTTGATGTTTGGAACA
>NW_018252935.1:244257-253963 GCF_001263595.1 Phalaenopsis equestris
AATGTAAGCCATAACTAATAAAATTGGCAGGATGAAACCCCTAAATATTTCTCCTCAAAACTGAAGCCAAACATTAGGATAGCTTGGGAAGTCACCGAGGTCCGCCTATGGATCCATGACATCCTCTAGTTCTTCCTCCTTTGGATTCTCAAATAAAATATTCCAAATTTGAACCAATCTCCTTTCACACCTCTTTGTCCGATCTCATTGAAAAGTCCTACCCTTTGAAACTCCTTGAAGAAAATATTTCTTGATTTTTATCGAGAGTCTTCTTAGGTGACTTTGGTAGTTTAAGATGTAATTAACTATTGGGGCTTGCCCTTATAGGAAGCATGTCCGAACCCAGTTTAATATAAACCCTATTTAATTATTTATATTAAATAGGGGAACTTGTCGACAAATACAAAGGTTTCGCAGACCAGACGCACGTCATACTTTCCTTAGTTTATTTGATTGAGCCTAATCCTCAAGTCTTGTGTTCATCCTTGGAGATAGATACAGGATTTGAGGTATAGTGCTCCTTCATTTAAACTATGAAAAATATGGGGTCAGTTTGATTTCATACTTTTCTAAACTTAAATATCCTTTCAAAGCGGGTGATAGGATTTCAATTCCGATGGTCGACAGCTTCTTACGGGCAACTCCCCTCCAACCAAAATAGTGCCGACAAGTCCAATAGAAATGAAGAAATAGTGCAACCACAAAATTCTATTGGGAAGCATATGATTCAGAGAGTTGAATCATTTGTTGAATCTAGGAGTGGAGGGAGTGAATCATTTGTTGAATCTAGGAGTGGAGGTAGTGATAGACCATTTACATTAGCTGCAGGGGCTTCTAGTTCTTGCCCTGCATCACTAGAAAACATTTTGGAACAACTCATGATTAAACAATTGAATATAGTAAATGCTTATAATGATGAGTATCAGCAGAGGAGAATTCAACATGATATAACTTTTGAGGATGCTATGGTGAGATATCTTAGAGGTGAATACAATATGGAATTTTCTACTTGCCCTAGCTTCACTGCTTATGCTCCCATTCATGAAGAAGAAGAAGAAGAAGAAGAAGAAGAAGAAGATGATGATGATGATGAGGAAGGCGACGAAAATTGATATCTTCTGGAGTTAGTTTATTTGTTTGGTTGTTTGTTTGTGTGTATGTTGTTTGGATGTTATTTGGTTGGCATTTGAAACTACTGTAGTAAAAACTTTTATTTTGTTTTGTGAACTTAAAGTAGTAATAATAACTATAGGTTTTTACTTTTCCTATATTTTTAGTATTTTCAATTTTTAGTTCTATTTTTAATTCTCAGCAAATTCTTTAGAATATATTATGTCTTATTTAATGTTTTAAAGCCTGTACAAATTTTTAAAGTTAGTACCTATAGTATACAAGAGCTCAGTTTTATAGTAATAAATCCTCTATAGGTTAGTTTTTATTTTCATGCACTTACTATTTTCTTTCGCCAACTAAATTTTGTGCTATAACATTTTTAAAATACCTAAAAACTTGAGTTTGGGGGGAAGAAAAATTTCTTTTAAAAAGAAGTAGAGTAAATTTTATTTATCCTTAAGTAACAATATTTTTAAAATTGATTTAACATGACAAGAGATGTTAATATTTATCTTAAAATGACTGTACTTATGCTTATAAATATTATGGTATATTTAGGTAAAATTTTTTAATAATGAAGGTCAATTCTAAAGTTAAAGATATTTGGTATGATAAGATAAGACTAAGTTTTTCTATTTAAAGTAAAGGAAATTGTATTTCTGAAGTATTAAAAATTTTAGAGTTTTATGTAAGAAGAAAAGAATGAGACTTTATGAAAATCATAAACTAATATGAATTTATAAAGTGAAAAAAGGTAAGGAGTTTTGACTATAAGAAGAGAATAGTGAAGTTCAAAACTATTAAAGACTATCTATATATAGTAATCCTCACTTGAGAAAGAAAAAGAAAAGAAAAATTTGAAAAGATCCTAAAAGAAAAAGAAAAAAAAAGAAAAAGAAAAGAAAAGAAAAATAAGCGAGGAGAAGCTTGAGGAGATGCCTTATAAAAAATTGTCTTCACTTGAATCAACTTAAGAAAAAAGCTTTTTTATATTTTCTAATTTATATTTTCTAAACTTATATTTTCTAAACTTATATTGGATTATTAGTAGCATTATTAGTAAAGTTTTCATGAAGTTCTTTTTCATATGAACATTCTAAATATCCTTGATATGAAAAATTGTAATTCTTATTGAAATGAATAAAGATTCAGAAATCTAAAAAATGTACTACTAAGTACTCTTAGACTTAGAATTTGAATGTAAGTCATTAAAGATTTTTCTTAAATTTTACTATTTTATTTATTGAACTAAAGTATAGAAGTTATAAGTTAGTCTATACCCTATGCTTTTATGTCCCTATGCTTTTATGTAGTAAAGGAGTTACTTGAGGACAAGTCTGATTCCTAATATAGCAAAAATAATGTATTGTTTCATGTATACATTTTATGCTTATTTTGGTGATATAGCACTTTAAATTATGGGTATTTTCATGTTTTGTTGCAGGTTTATCAATTTTAGGCATTTGGAGCAAAAGTAGCAAAAATGATGAAATTTGGAGCCAAAACAACGAATTTTTGAATTCTGGCGCAAGATGCGCCAAATTGGTGCATGATGCTCCAGATTGGCGCCAGATGTGCCAGGTTGGCGCCGGATGCACCGGATTAGCGCCGGATGCGCCGGATTGGCACCAGATGCGCCAAACCCAAAATAGTGTCGTCTTCAACAAACTGGTGCATGATACGCCAAATTGGTGCCATATGCACCATTTGACAAAGATTTGGCGCATGATGCGCCAGATTTGGCTCCATATGAATCAGGGATGACTTTTTGTTGATTAAGGTGGTTTGAGATGAATTTTGCGTGAATTTTCAAATGGACACTTATTCTAAACACCCCTTAGAAAAATTCAATACATCTTGACACTTTGGAAGGTTCTTTTATGAAGGGATATGTCTCTTGGATTAATGAGCATGTCTTCTAAATTCAAAAGAGATGATTTTGGATAGAATTTTTGAGGGAGGCAACCTTTGAAAAAAGAGAGGGAAGTCTAGGGATTGAAGGAGAGTGTGTGTGGCGTGAAGGGGTGACAAGGAGAGTTAGAGAGATAGAGAGAAAGTCATGGGCTTGGTGATTTTCTTCAAGAATTGTAAGAGGAGAGGGAAGGTGAGAGATTTCTTCTTCTTAGTTACACTTCTAAGAAAGAATTTAGAGTGCTTGTAAAGAGAAAAAAGGCTTGAAGAGAACTTTAAGGATTTTCTTGGGAAGGATTGTGAGATAAGTTGTATTTTTCATTTCTTTTGTTTATAAACTTGTTTTTATATATGAAGTCTGTGTTTTATCTGGTGTTTTGTGTATCCTTCTCATGAATTCTGAGTAGTCTTCTTTATCTGTCTCCCTACTTTGAGATATGGTTTTGTGAAGAATTAATTTTATTTTCTACAATTTTAAATGTTAATAATTTGTAATGTTAATAAATTGTAATGATTTGAACTCCGATCTTCATTTACTTTTCGATCTAGCCAATTGAAATGTTAAATTGTGTTGAGAAACATATGTTCCAAATGGGCTGTGATTTCTACAACATGGGGAGAATCATATTTGATTTCATGGAAGAGTATTTCATCCATGGGGTTGGGTGCAAGTAAATATGGAAATATACTTTGTTGGATGCCGAATTGGAGACTTTAAGGTGACAGATTAAAATCCCCAATTTGGTCCAGTTGATTGGAAACTGATGCGAGATTGTTAGCCCTCAGGTGAGGGAGTAGTGGGAGGCCCCCAGCCGATATTTTCCCAGCCTAACCATAGAATAGGGACCAAACTCTAGATTAATGAATGTTCTTTATCCAGTCGGAAGAGGGTAAGGAATAAGATTGCTCCTATTTGGCACAAAATAGTTTTTATAAATATTTTCAAATGGTTTTAATTTCTTTACAATCCATATACTCATTATAAAGGGGAAGGATGCTTTCTTAAAATTGAAGTTTCCATCACAAAAAACTTAGTTTAATTTTTGTAAATTTACTTTAGAAAGTGTAGCATTTAGTTTAGTTAACTTTGTCTTTCAACTAAATTTTATTTAGCATTCACTTGTTACTTAATATTCAAATTTAGCACTTTAGTTTTTGTAGTTTTAAAAATTATACTTTACATTATAATCTTAAGAACTTATTTATAGGCATTTCCAACTTCCTTGTGGGATCAATATCTAGGACTCCATTATAGTCCTTTATTACTTGAGTGTTACGTATACTTGTGTTATATTTTAAAGGGGATTTGGTAGTTTAAATATTTTTAAAAGATAAAACTTTTTTATAAAAGTTATTTTTGTTGGGATTACATTATAATTTGCATATTCGCTATTGTATCTGTCGTGTGTATTTTGTAATATTAAAAAATATTTGCAAAATTAACACACTAAATCTACCTGCACATCCACAACAATCAATATATATACATTTCCAAATGAAGGTATAAATGGTCCCATAAAATTCAATCCCCATGCATCAAAAATTTTAATTTCCAAATTAAAATGTAGAGGCATTTTATTTCTTTTTGAAATATTATCTACTCTCTGACACCGATCACATATTTATATATATATATATATATTAACATCTCTAAATAGAGTAGGCCAGTCAAAACCATATTGCAAAATTTTATGAACAGTTCTATCATTCCCAAATTGACCTCCAAATTCAGAATGATGACATTTTTGGATAATTTCCCGAGTTTCTTTGTAAGGCACACATCGTCTCATTATTAAATCTTTGCATTGTTAATACAAATAGGGGTCATCCCAAAAATAAGATTTTACATCATGAATTAATTTCTTTTCCTGTTGTTTTGTTAGTCTATATGGTGAAATATCACTAACAATATAATTTACAATATCAACATACCACGACATTTCTCATCCTTTTACAACATAAAGTTGTTCATTAGGAAAAGTTTCATTAATTTCTTTTTTTAAATCAAGTTTTTCTTCATATTCTAACTTAGATAGATGATCATCAATTTGATTATCAGTCACTTCCCTATCGACTACTACAAAATTAAACTCTTACATCAAAAGTACGCATCTAATTAATCTTAGTTTCACGTCATTCTTTTGCATTAAATATTTAATAGTCGTGTGATCAGTATGCACAACACATTTACCTCCAATCATATATGAACTAAACTTATCAAAATTATAAATAATGGCTAATAACTCTCTTTCAGTAGTGATATAGTTAATTTGAGCATCATTAAGAATTTTATTAGCATTGTATATGACTTTAAAAATCTTATCATATCTCTGCCCTAAAACAACTTCAATTACATAATCACTTGCATCACACATTAATTCAAAAGGTTTCTACCAATCAGGAGAAACAATTATAGGAACAACGATCAATTTTTCCTTTAAAGTTTCAAAGGCTTTAAGGCAATATTGGTTAAAATCAAATTTACATAAAGGCCCAGAGGTTTACATAAAGGCTTTGTAATTTTTGAAAAATCTTTAATATATCGCCTGTAAAATCTAGCATGTCCTAAGAAGCTATTATCTCCTCTTACAATAGTAGGTGGAGGTAGGTTTGATATAACCTTAAATTTTGGCAGCATCAACTTCCATGTCATTTTATGAAATTTTATGCTCAAGCACAATTTCTCCTGCAACCATAAATTGACATTTTTCCCAGTTTAATATGAAATTAGTCTTTTCACATTGATCTATAACTTTCTCTAAATGATTTAGACTTATTTGAAATGAAGTTCCAAATACAAAAAAATTGCCCAAAAAGACTTCAATCCCTTTTTTAATTAAATCACTAAAAATTTACATCATACATCTTTGAAATGATACAAGTGCATTACATAATCAAAAGGACATTCGCCAAAAAGTAAAAGTTCCATAAAGACTAGTTAATGTTTTTTTCTCGTGTTCCTCTAGAGCAATAGATATTTGATGATAACTGATATATTCATATAGAAAACAAAAATATTCGTGCCCAACCAACCTATCCAACATCTGATCCAAAAAGGGTAAAGGAAAATGATCCTTTCTGGTGGCAGAATTTAATTTTCTATAATCTATGCAGATTCACCATCTAGTGACTTGTCTCGTTGGTATTAATTCATTATTCTCATTTATCACTACAGTCAAACCTCTTTTCTTTGGAACACAATGCATTGAACTTACCAAAGCACCGTCTAAAATAAGATATATTATTCCAACATCTAACTATTATAAAATCTCTTTCTTAACAACTTCTTTCATCATATGATTGAATCTCCTTTGAGGATCAGCTTTTGGTTCACGTTAATCTTCCAAAAAAATTTTATGCACACGAATTGAAGGACTGAGTCCTTTAATATTAACTAATATCCATCCAAAGGCTTTCTTATATCTTCTCAAAGTTTCCAACAACTCTTGTTCTTGTGTATCAATTATATCTGAAGATACTATAACATGTAATGTAGATAAATCTAATGAAAATGCAAATGAAAATGCATACTTCAAATGTGCATACTTCAAATGTGTAGGAAGTGTTTTCAGTTCTATTTCAGATGGTTTCTCAATAGATAAAATCAAACTCTTATTACTTTCTGTAGGGTCTAAAATTTCAATTTTTTCATGAACATAATCCAAATCTTCTTTACTCACTTCCGTAGATTCATATTGAATTTTATCCTCATCTTGATATTTCAAATTATTTTTGGATTGTCTTCTTGAAATATTCATGGCTTAAATATTTGGTAATATCCATTCTGAAGCATTAAATCTCTTACTATTTTGCGGGGTATCTCATTGATTTTACAATATTAAATGTAACCTCATGTTCACTACTCTCATTGTTAGTTCTCTTTTCTGCACATCTATCAAAGCTCCTCTAGTGGCAAAAAATGATCTTACTAAAATGATAGGAATTTCCTTATCTTCCTCCATATCTAATACAATAAAATCCATAGGAAAGATAAATTTATCAACTTATACCAAAACATCTTTTATATCTCCTTTAGGACAGGTAATCGAACGATCAACTAACTGAAGAGTTACAATAGTAGGTAAAATGTCTCCTAAACCCAACCTTCTAAAAATTGATAAAGTCATAAGATTAATACAGACTCCTAAATCACATAAAGCTTTCTCAAAAAATATTTCGCCAATAGCACAAGGAATAGTAAAACTTCCAGGATCTTTAAGTTTTTCAGGAAGCTTCTTCTGAATTATAATGCTACACTCTTCACTAAGTGCAATAGTCTTATTATCTATAAACTTCCATTTCTTATTAAGTATATCCTTCATGAACTTCACATAGCTTGACATTTGTTCCAAGGCTTCAAAAAATAGAATGTTTATTGTTAATTTCCTTAATATCTCTAAAAAATTTGAAAATTGGTTATCTATGTTTTTTTTTGCTTCAATATTTGAGGAAATGGAGGTGGTAGTCTTTCTACAGTGAGTGGTTTAATCGGACATTCTGACTCAAAATGAGAATCTTCACCAGATTTTTAATTTTTCACCTCATTTTTTTCAACTTCAACTTTGGGTTCTTTTTAAACTCTGTTTTTCAATTCTTCTCCACTTCTCAATTGAATAGCCTTATTTTTCTATTTATTCTGGTCTTTGGGTTTTACTTCAACATTACTAGCAGCGTTCCTGGATATCTATTGCTAAGTGCAGTAACAATACATCCCAATTGATTTTCCATGTTTCTAATTACAACTCCTTGACTTTGTAATTAGCTTCCCATTTGCAATATTAATTATTCCATTGAAAAATTTTTCTTCTTACTCTACAAATTATTAAAACCTGGAAAGTAATAAGGTTTATAAGTTAGATTTCCTAGATTATTAGAGTTTTCCAACGAGTTCGTAGTGTTGTTTCCCTCATATTTGTAGCCTTATATTTATTGTTACTTCAACTAAAATTTGGATGATTATTCCAACCAAGATTATAATAATTGGCATAAGGATTATTAAAATGATTATTTATTGCATTTAAGGTCTCATAAGAAGATTGAGATTCTATCAACTGTCTCAATGAGCTTTCCTCAAGCAAAGGTGATGCCTGAGAATAATTCATTCCGTATTGATTTATCTTCTTTGATATAACAGCAATTTAGGAAGCTAACATAGATATTGCATCAAAATCATGATTACTAGCTACTGTTTTTGGACATTAATGATCCAACAACAATTATTAGTAGCCATCTCTTCAATTAAAGGACATGCTTCATCGAATGATTTTGACATTAATGATCCACCAACAACAACATTAATTATTGATCTAAGAGATCCAACCAATCCATTATAAAAAGTTTAAATTATTAACCAATCTGACAACACATGGTGTGGACACTTCCTACGGAGATCTTTAAATCTTTCTCAGGCTTCACAAATTAATTCTCCTTCAAACTGACAAAAAGATGTAATATCATTTCTAAGCTTAGTAGTTTTTGAAGGTGGGAAATATTTTTAAAAAAAATTGTGATAAGTCTCTCCAAGTTCTGATAGATCCAGGTGCTAACGAGTTTAACCACATCTTAGCTTTATCCCTTAGTGAAAAAGTAAAAAGTCTAAGCCTGACGACATCATTTGACACTCCATCATATATAAAAGTAGCAGAAAATTCTAGAAATCTAGTAATTTGTAAATTATGATCTTCAATTGGTGTTCCTCCAAACTGATTGTTTTGTACCATTTGGATAATAACAGGTTTATGGTCAAATAAACCGACAGCTACAGTAGGGTTTTGTATACTTAAAAGAATTTCATCTGTTGTGTGATTAGTATAATCTCTTAAAGGTCTTTGATAATGTTCATTTTCATTTCCAGCATTACTTAAATTGCAAGACATTTTACTAATATGATATATCTCTTTTTATTGTTTTCAAATTTTTCTAATAGTTATTTCTAACTCAAAATCATAAGACACTAAATTTTCAGATCTTACACTACACATAAAAAATGTAAAAATGATAATAAGTAATTAAAATAAGAAAAAAACTAAAATATGAAAATATTCAAACTAAACTACAAACACTATTTTTTTTAATTTAAAATAAAATAATTGAAATTATAAAATAACTTACTACTACTTTCCATTACTTCCTCGGCAATGGTGCCAAAAATTTGATGCGGGGTGGGTTTAGTGTGTTAATTTTGTAAATATTTTTCAATATTACAAAATACACACGACAGATAAAACAATAAATAAGCAAATTAATCCCAAAAAATAACTTTAATGAAAATAGTTTTATCTTTTAAAAATCTTTAAATTGTCAAATCCTCTAAAAATAACACAATTATACATATCGCTCAAGTAATAAAGGGCTCTAATGTAGTCCTAGATATCAATCCCACATGGAAGTTGGAAATGCCTATGAGTAAAATCTTAAGATTATAATGTGAACTACAGTTTTAAACTACAAAAATGAAGTGCTAAATTTAAATATAAAGTAGTAGAGCGAGTGCTAAATAAAATGTAGTAAAAAGATAAAGTTAATTAAACTAATTGCTAAACTTTTAAAAGTAAAATTACAAAAACTAAATAAAATTTTTGTGACTGAGAGTTCAAATTTAAGAAAACATCCTTTCCCTTTACAATGAGTATATATATATATATATATATATATATATATAGTTTTTTGCCACATAGGAACT
>NW_018252935.1:254158-277790 GCF_001263595.1 Phalaenopsis equestris
ATATATATATACATATTGCTCAAAAAATGTAAGATAGATATCTAAGTAAAACATTGTATGTACCCTCTAGAAAAAAATTAATCTCTACAGTGAAAATAAGAAATGGATAAGGTGTCCCCATGTAGTAGGAGAGCCCACTGATTAGGAGGTATAGTCCCTATAGCAATCTCTTCAGTTTCCTTCCCCCTGACTGCCAAACTGTGTGCTGGAGTGTTTCCTTCTCTAAGAATGTGTTGGAAATGCACATCAACCTTAATCAACAGTCTTTTAATATTATTGTGCCACCAAACAAGTTTCCATGGAGCAGCTTCAACATTTTTCAGAATTCTGATGCAACTACTGGAATCAGATTCAATCACCAATTTAGAGATGTTACATTGCTTGGAAAGGTAGATAGCCTAGAAGATGGCTAGCATTTCAGTTTCGAGTGCATCATTAGCCGAAGTAGGAGATGAAAAGTAAAAAATGCACTTTCCTTGATAGTTCCTAATAACTCCTCCCACACCAGCAGCCTCCTTAGAGAAACTTCCATCAGTATTAGCCTTCAACCATGGAGGGGGTCCAAAGGACCAAAGTAGTCTTGCTTATCTTCATATTAATACCACTGGGCATCCAAATCTAGAAAATATGGGGAAACTTCTGATGCACTATAATCTTTTGCAGATAGTAAGTACAATTTAAAACCACTGCCTTATCCAAAGGTTTCATATTTTCATACTTAACTTGTTTTCTGCACATCCAAATGAACCAGGCAACAACACAAGGAATGATTATCCTTTTATCTTCCAGCCACTCCTTACAACATTCTAAAAAGTTCTGTCAACTTACTTTCAGAGTATCAATGCTGAGCTGATTCAACAGACCAGACCAAACCCTTTGGGAGAAACTACAGGAGAAAAATAAATGTTCCAGACTTTCTTCATCCTTACTACATAGCCAGCAGCAAGAGGGACCCCTAAGCCCTTTCAACTTCAAAATATCATCACAAGGTAGGAAAGATTTCCACATCCTCCAGCAAAAAAAGTACATTGAAGGTGTCAACCACTTCCCCCAAATAAATTTCCCCCACAAAACAGGTCGCCAATGATACAATTGCTGGAAAATGTAAGCTGAAAGTTTTTGTGAGGGAGCCTGTATAGTGGTGATTCTATCTTTTTCTCCAGGATTGATTTTAGTTTTCTTCACCCAATATATTTGCTCTTCAGTTAAGATGGTTGCCAGCAAATTGCAATTCCATTGATTTTCAATCCATAATTCCTTCAGTTTAGTTCCAAAGTTTGGATTGGTGGTGTCAATTCTTTCCCCATTCAAAATCCATTTCTGGCCAAAAATTAATTTGTCCTTCTCCAAGTTCCCAAATAAATAGATCCTCAGCTTAATGCCTCACCTCCAGAAGTTTATTCCACAGCCTGGAATCCCAAACTTTTTGCTCAGCCAAGTTAGGGTGAACAATCCTGCAGTATTTCCCCTTGATAAACAAAGCCCAAAGACTATCTTGGGATCTAAACTTTATCCAGAGTTTACAAAGATTAATGACACTGAGATGCTGAAAATCCTTACAACCTAAGCCACCTGCATGTAGAGGCTTACACAATTTATGCCAAGCTAACCAATGAAACTGTTCTTCTGTCCAACCCAGAGAAATTTATTAAACATTATGCCTAGCCTTATCTGAGTCCCCTTCTTCATAGTGAACATCTAAATAGCATAGGAAGGGATAGAAGTTAATATGCTTTTGAGAAGAGTGATCCTACCTCCATTTGATAGGAAGTAATTTGTCCAACATTGAAGCTGTTTCTGAATTTGATCTATTACCCCATTGAATTGAGTTTGTTTAGTTCTCACTTTTATTAATTGAACACCAAGATACTTGATAGGTAAAGAGGCCAAGCTAAATCCAGTGTGTTGTGCAATCCATTGCTTAATCTGTGGAAGAGTATGAGTGCTAGCAAAAATTTGACATTTCTGTTTGTTAAGATACATACCAGATGATCTTTGGAAGTGTTTAAGTACTTGATTGAGAGACTTCACTGCATTCTTGGTAGCCTTAGAGAAAATGATTATATCATCTGCATAGGACAAATGACTCACACTAATATTGGATCTGTGCTGCTAGTCCAAATGTGGGGAAGATAGAAACTTTTGATTAAGAAGCCTAGAAAGATAATCCATATCCAAAATAAAGATAATAGGGGACAAGGGATCTCCCTTTTTAATTCCCCTAATGGAATTGAAGAAACCTTGGCTCTTGCCATTATTTAAGATAGAATGGTTGTTGCAAATGAACCATCTTCTAATCAGATTGACAAAGGCCCTAGAGAAGCCCCTAGCATTCAAGGTAGCCAAAATAAAATTCCAGTTAATTGTATCATAGGCTTTTTGAATATCCAATTTCATAATGAGATTGTTGCCTCTACATTTTCTGTCCAGATCTAGTACCAGTTCCTGAGCCAAAAGGATGTTATCAGATATTTGCCTTCGTTTCACAAAAGCCACCTGATTCTTGCTGATAAGCTGCTGAAGATGAGGTTGAAGTCTGGTGCTGATAATGTTACTGATAACTTTAGAAATAACATTAGTTAGGCTGATTGGTCTAAAATCTCCCTATCTTATCCTTCTGGAATTTTTAGGAATCAAGGTTATAGTGGAAGCAGTAAAGTATCTAGGGGGATCAATACCTCTAAAGAAGCTTTGCACAGCATCAACAAACTCCCCACAGATGATATTCCAAGTGGCTTTATAAAATTTTGCAGTGAAGCCATCAGGGCCAGCTACCTTATGGTCATCAATAGAGTCCAAGGCAGCTTTAATTTCACCTTCCAATGGAGTGGTATTTAGATTCAGATTATAGACATAATCTTTGCAATCAGAGAAAATTTCCATCTTGATTTGAGCTCTAGAAGGATAATGCTGGTTTGTATGATTTAGGTTACTATGGTTCTCCTTACACTTGGCGAAGTGGTCTACTATCACAATGTTTGGATCGTTTTCTTGCTAACAGACCTTTCCTAACTTATTATCCAATTTCTAAAGTCCAACACTTAAACGCTGCGGCTTCTGATCATAACCCCATTTTACTTACACTACCTTTTTTTAATTCCCCTTCCTTTTCTAAATTTAAGTTCTTTAATATCTGGACCAACCATGATTCCTTCTTAGCTCTCATCAAGCAGGCTTGGATCTCTGATATTGCTGACACCCCTTGGTATATTTTATGGCAGCTTCATAAAAAAGTAGCACATATTTACGAAAATGGAATTACCAAGTTTTTGGTAATGTACATACTAAAGTTTTTGAAGCACAGAAAAAAGTTGATTTATTAGAATTAGAAGACTGTTGTACTATGCAATGGGGTAATGATGTAGCTCAAGCTCATGAATCCCTTTAGCAAGCCATTGATTTAGAGGAAGGTTTTCTGAAGCAAAAAACTAATGATGTTTATTTTGCTTGTGGCCATAGGAACACTAAATTTTTTCATGCATCCATAAAGCAAAGACATAACTTAAACATTATCCTCAAAATCAAATCTTTTGAGGGTGAATCTCTCACCGATCTTGAAGCGATTGGTAACAGTACGGTTCAACACTTCACTAACATTTTCCAACAATCAACTTCGGTCTTACTTGTTAATGTGGATCTTTTCAAGGAGGAAAAGGATTATACCTCTTCTCTTGCTCTTTCTAATATCCCTACTGAAGAAGAGATCCTTGCCTCTTTTAAACGTATCAACCCTAATAAAGCCTCGGGGCCTGATGGCTTTACCTCAACTTTCTATATTACTTGCTGGGACATTATTAAGAAGGAAGTGATAAGTGCCATTCAAAGTTTTTTCTTGGGTGACAACCCGGGTAAATATTTCACTTCCTCCCTACTCGTGCTTATCCTGAAAAATAATGATAAACTTTGTTGGGATAGCTTCCGACCTATCTTCCTTACCACTGTCATTTCTAAAGTAATAAGTAAGATTGTTGTGGCTCATTTAAAACCCTATTTGACAACCATCATCTCTCCTCAACAATCTGCTTTCATTCAGGGTAAGGAAATTTCTGATAATATTCTCCTTGCTCAAGAAATTATTGAAGACTAAGATAAGAAGTGTAGGGGCGGCAATGTGGGTTTTAAGCTTGACATTAAGAGATCTTTTGACACTATCAATTGGGACTTTATTTTAAGAATCCTTTGTGCTCGAGGTTTCTCTAATAAATTTGGTAGTATTATTCAAACCTGGCTTGCTCAGAATTACTACAGCGTTTTTGTGAATGGAAAATCTTATGGTTTCTTTTCCTCTTTAAGAGGGATCAAAAAAGGTGATCCTCTTTCTCCTACAATTTTTATTCTTGCTTTTGATTACCTCTCTCGCCTTATGAATTAAATGCAAATGCTTCACCCTTACACCCAATTTTCTCACAAATCCAAGCTTATTGTCATTCATCTGACTTATGCTGATGACGCTATTATCTTCTCTAACGCAAGAAAAAATGCTTTCAAACATTTGATAAGAACATTAAGGCACTTCCAACACACATCAGGATTAATCTTTAACACGGATAAATTCCATTTATATTTTGGTAAGCATGCTAGCACTACCTTAACCTCCTGGGCCATCAATCATACATCTTGTCAGATGGCCTCCCTTCCGCTTAAATATTTGGGTGTCAACATTTTGCATAGTAGGAAAAGTCAATCTCAAATGGATGATGTTGTGGAAAAAATTAAAGCCAAGATAACCAATTGGAGGAATACTTTTTTATCTAATGGTGGCAGACTCACTTTACTTAAGAGTGCTCTCCACACCATTCCCTTATATGCTCTTTAAGTCCTTCTCCTGAAAAAGAGTACACAAAATACTCTGGAGAGGCTCTTCAATAAATTTTTATGGTCTGGAAGTAATCAAAGATAATTTTGGTCTACTTGGGATAAAGTTTGCAAACCTCTTTTTGCTGGTGGTTTAGGTTTTAAGAATCTAAATCATATTACTGAGATCAATATGTGTAAACTTTGGTTTAAATTTTTCATGGGTACGTCGCTATGGGCTCAATTTCTTCATAAAAAGTATTGCTCTCAAGTTCACCCCACCATCGTTGAATGGAAAAAGGGTAACACTAAACTTTGGAAAGATTTAATTAAAGTTCGACTTGTTGCTCAAAAGTTTATCTTTTGGGATATTGGCAATGATAATTTAACTTTTTGGTATGATCATTGGGGAATGGAGGACATTTCTACGATGTCTCATTCTGTTTTTGATAACAACGTCCTTGTTTCTGATTGTTGGCGCAACGATGCTTAGGATGTGCCTAAGCTCCTGGATTTGGTTGGGGATAAGGCTAGACATATCACAAAAATACCACTTCTGTCATCCATAATTAAGGATTCCCCCATGTGGAAATTCGCCTGTCATAATTCCATAACAAAACTTCTGTATCAAAATATGCATACTTTTACCCAGTGACACTGGACTAAAACTCTTTGTAATGATGTTCTATCCCCTTCTATATCCTTCTTTTTATGGAGATATTTTTTACTACTTTTGCCTTTGGATGACATTTTAAAATTAAAAGGCTTGCACATGGCTTCGAGGTGCTATATTTGAAAATGTGAGGCTGAATCGGCTTCACATGTTTTTTTAATTGTCATTATGCTCGTATTGTTTGGCATGAGGTTGGGACTTATTTCGGTTTTACTTGGAATAGATTGAAGAATTTTTCTGAGTTGGATAACTATATTGATGCTTGGAAGGCTGCACCTATTTATGTTGGTAAATTGGATTCTTTTAATTTAGTTATTCTGTAGTTCCTTTGGGCTGCTAGAAATGCTCATAAATATGAAACACGTCCTCCAACACCTGCTAATACCACCTCTTATATTCTTGCCTATTTTCTCAAAATCTCCTGACACTTTTCGACAATTTCCGCTTGCCCCCAGAGGGGTAGGAGGGCCTCTTTACTAAGATGGAAACCCCTCTATTGGTTGGGTGAAGCTGAATGTTGATGGGAGCTGGACTATTAATGGCACCGGGATGGGGGGTATTTTTCGTGATAATAGAGGCAGCTGCCTTAGTTTTTTTGCCTCCCCGATTTGTGCCTCCACACCTTTAGAAGCGGAATGTTTGGCCATTTGGTATGCTTTACGTTATTTTTCATTTCAATATGATTTATATTCAATTGGATTCTATCGCTATTGTTAACATGTTCAACAAGGCCTCTCCTATCACCTGGAATATTCTCTGTTTGCTTAACATTATTCAGGATTTTATTAAAAAGCAACACTTGGTTATACAGATGCATTTCATTTACAGAGAATACAATTCTCCAGCTGATTAGCTTGCTAAACAGGGATTAAGAAGAATTTTTGTGGGCATTTTTCCCCCACCTCAATTACAATTACTCTTGAATGGGGACTTATTAGATGTGCCTTACATTAGAAGTTAACTTGTTGCCATTTTTTCTGTGCCACTGCTTGCATAGGTTTCTCGATCATGCGCCTTTCGGTCTCAATTTTTCTGCGCCAGTGCTTGCATAGGTTTTTCGGTCATGGGCCTTTTGGTCTCAAGTTACTTTTCCATATGAAAATTTCTATTTTTCTGTTCCGAATTAACCTTCTATTGTTCCTATGGCGCACGTTCATCACTCCCTATCAATATATAATTTCTCTGCTTTTAATACTAACTTTCTGCATTATTTTTCGGTTGTGTTTTTTAGCCGACTACAGACTTATGGTTTCAGGGAATTTGGAGATTATTGTTGTTTTTCAAGCTTTTCTTTTGATGGTACTATTTTGCCACGAGCAACACTTTGGCTTAAATGATGATATCGGTGCTTTCTCGATGGCACATTGGGTTGAGTCGCCCTACATTGCTGTTTTAGATGGACTTTTATGGGTGTTTTTTAAATGTTTTTTCTCTATCTATTGTACTGATGTACTTTTTGGTTAATTATACCTTTATGAGTCTTTTACTTTGTGTGGAGTTGTACTGTGGATTGGGGAACCCCTAGGATTTATCTTGTATTTTTTTGGCTTTTAGATGGGAATTGCTTTCCCTCCCTCCTTTTGTAATAAAATTTTATATCTACGCGTAGTATATATATATATATATGTATGTATATTGTTTTGTGCCAAATAAGAGCAATCCTATTTTTTACCCTCTCTCGAGTGCATAAAGAACATTGACTAATCCAGAGTTGGTCCTTAATTCCATGGTTAGGCTGGGAGGAAACCGGCTACCACTCCAGAGCTCCCACTACTCCCTCTTCTAAGGGCTCACAATCTCGCATCAGTTTCCAATCAACTCGACCAAGTTGGGGATTTTAATCTGTCACATTAAAATCTCTAATTCTATATCTAACACAGTACATTTCTCTATTTATTTACACTAAATTCCTTGGATGACATCCTCTCCTATGAAATCAAATGTGATTCTCAACATGTTGTAGAAATTATAGGCCTTTCAAAATATATGTTTCTCAACATATAATAACAATTCAATAGGTCAGATCAAAAAATAAATGAAGATCGGAGTTCAAATGATCACAAATTATTGACATTTAAAATCGTATAAAATAAAAATCAATTCTTCACTAAACCATATCTCATAGTAGGGAGAAGGATAAAGAAGACTACTCAGAATTCATGAGAAGGATACGATAAATATGACAAAACACAAATTTCAAAATAAATAAAATAAAAGACACAACTTATCTCACAATCATTCCCAAGAAAATCCATAGAAGTTCTCTTCAAGCCTTTCTCTCCTTACAAGCACTTTCAATTTTCAATTCTCAGTGTAATGAAGAAGAAATATCTCACCTTCCCTCCCCTCTTACAATCCTTGCCCTCTTACAATCCTTGAAGACTTGAAGAAAATCTCCAAGCCCTTTACTTTCTCTCTTTCTCTCTCTCTCTCGTTCTCTTTTTCGCTCCCCTTGCATGCCGCACACACCCTTCTAAAACCTCTCTTTTATTAAATGCTGTCTCCCTCCAAAAGAATGCAAAATTCCCTAAAAAATTCTCTCTAAAAGTCAACCCTTTTGAATTCAAAAGACATGTCCATTGATCCAAGAGGCATATTTCTTCATAAAAGAACCTTCTAAAGTGTTTAGATTCATTGAATCACGTCAAGGGGTGTTTATAACAAGTGTCTTTAGAAATTCGTGCAAAATTCATCCCGAATCACCTTAATCCAGAAAAAGTCATCTCTAGCACATTTGGCACTACTACTGGCGCATCTGGCGCCAACTTGCTTAAGTCAACGCTGTTCTGGGTTTTGGCGCTTCAGGCTCCAGCTCCTTGTTAAATGGCGCTTCTGGTGCGAATCTGACTCATCATGCGCTAACTCTATGTGCCAACTCTCTGTAAAGTGGCACTTCTGGCGCATCAGGTGCCAGAATTCCCATAATTTGCTATTTTGGCTCCAATTTTTGACCTTTTGCTACTTTTTCTCCAAATACCTCAAATTGATATACTTGCAAAAAAAAAAAAAACATGAAAATACCATTTTTAAAGAGCAATATCTCCAAAAATAAGCATAAAATGTATACTTAAAACAACATATTATTTCGTTGTATCAGCGCCTGAGGCGACAAATTCCCCAAAATGCCCAAATAGGTTAAAAACTACAAAATCGCCTAGTAATACTCCATTTTTACTGCTTACCTCTAAACCGCGATATAGGGCTTCATATTGTGTGGATTTGAGAAAATTTCAAGGGCTAAAGATCTTAAATTTCATCTTCTATTGGTAAGAGCTTCAATTTGACCTAGAAATTTTTTATTTTCACCATGAATTTATCCTACATTATGGAAAATCTAAAATTTGGGGATTTTTTGAAAAAGCTTAAAAAAACCCATGGTGAATAGTTTCTTATCAAATAATTTTACTTGTGCAGTTATATTTATGATTTCATAATTTATTTGGATTTTATTTGGATTTTCATAGAAATTAAAAAGGCTCCACGAGTAAAAGGAGGAAATTCTATGGGAGATTTAGATGCAAGCAAAATTCATCAACTATTGTTGACCTCACTTTTGGTTGAGGTTTAGTTTTTCTCTTTAGTAACCTAGGGTCTAGCCTAGGGTCTAGCCATAGGACTAGGACTTTTCTATTGACTATTCCTAGAAAACTAGAAAAGGAACCCTCACAATTAGAAATTCTAAACTCCTCTTTGCTCAACTTGAAGCTCTACATGTTCTAACCTCTAGCACTTAGTTAGTAGGTGGGGTCAGTATGGGGGAGCTCAAGGAGAGTCCCCATTAGGACTATTTGACCTTAGTGTTGACCGTGGGTGTTGGTCTGAAGCTAATACACTCACTTACACTTACCTACACTCACTCTCACCCACAATCACTCACAACCCTAAACCTACAATTGTTGACTTTGATTCCTTGATCTTTTGGGAAACTCATGTAGATGGTCCCCCAAGCCCACTAGTCCTAGGCTAGGGTTTAGCTAAGACCAGTGCATAGAGGACCCAAATGGGGATTTCATTGGTTCATGACTCATATAGGGTGGTTGGTACCCCAATTCTACTCAAATATTCAACTTGGTCTTTTGCCCCTAAATCCCCCTAAATTACCTGAATACCGTTCGAGCCCTAAATTTGGTCAAAATTCCCAAATCCACCCAAAATATTTAAAAATCATTTCAAACCTTTTGAAAATACCCAAGTTAACCAAAAATTCCAAATTTACCATAATACCCCCAAAATGGCCAAAATTACAAAAATACCGTTGACAGCCCAACCTTTTCCAAAACCTCCAAAATCACTTTAAATGTTTTCAAAACTAATTTGTACCCTCCAATTGAACCCAATTTGGCCAATTTTACCATTTTGACCAAAACCCCCAAATTGCCTTTAAGGGCCCAATTTCCCTAAATTTACCTCAAATGTCCATCAATTTGGTCACAATTTCCCCTAATTTCAATCCTAAACTCAAATTAACCTTTCATATGACCTATCTAAGCCAAATAAAAGCCTAATTGACCCATGCTTTGAGCTCAATTTTGATATAAGTCAAACCCCCAATTTTGGCCCTATGCCTTAATCCCACCAAATTGAACCACATAGCCCACTCAATTTGCCCTAATTTATGTTAAAAACTCTTCATAACAATCCCAAACATCAATCTTGACTATGAATTGGCCTTTGTGAAGCCTCAATTTCATTTAATTTTGACCTAAGTACAAAAATCCCTAAACTTGCCCCAAATTGGCCATGCCTCCAAATTCCGCCAAATTGATTGCCCTAATCCCAAAATTGGCACCCAATTTATGTTTAAAACTCTTCATGAAATTCTTATAGACCATTTTCAAAAATCAATTTGGACTTAGCCCAAGCCTAGCCCAATCTATACCTAAGTCTAGCTCAACATACCCAAATTGACCAAAATCCCAAAATCCTTCAAATTGAACCCTCAATTGAACTCAAAATCATTTCAATCCTTCACCAAAAATCTTCATGGCAATCATCTACACAATGTTGATCCTACACAATGTTGATCAATGTTGATCAATCGATTGGGCTCAAAGTCATACTAGCCTTACCCAAACCTAACTTTTAACCATTTGGACCCAAGTTGAACCCATGCACCAAAATTGACTTAGCCATTTCAAATTGATCAAGGCAAGACTTCTACAGTCAACTTTGGATCCTAGTGACCAAGCTAGACTCACTTAACCCACTCTTGATGATGATGAGCCATGGACCAAAGGGACCAAAGGTCCCCTAAATCAAGCGAAGTGTTTCCTTAATTGCTTAATCCAAAGATATCTTTGCCAAAACCCATCAACAACCCAGATTAATTGTTGTGACAGATTCCTCTGAGGTCCCTGAGCCACCTAAGCACCTCCTCTACCATGGCTAGCCACCCTAGTCACCGGAGGACCAAAAATCAAGAGCTCCAAGCCAAGTTCAATACTCAATTTCACCCATCTAATGTTTCTAGCTCTGATTAGCTTTAACACTTCAAAACTCTCCACCTAAGCATCATTATGCACCCCTGAATTGACCATGATAGCCACCCTAAGCTGTTTTATTTAAACCTCACGCCCATGGCCAAGAGAGGGGGTGCTAAAGTTTTCTTAAGAAAAGCTTGCCTAATTGCTTCCATAGCCTCTTTGAGACCTCCTCAGTGCAAACCAACTTCCTTGCCCTAATCCCCATCGCTGGAGCTCAATTTTTGAGTTCGATTCTGGCCGAAAATAACACAAGTTTTGCCCCACCTCCACATTACACCAAATCTCAGTTAAACTTGCCCACACCTTCACCATAGTGAAAGAAGATAAAGCCCCATCAAAGCCCCCTCAAAGAGAGCTTCGACCCTAGACTTTGATCAACACCAAAATTTGGTCTTGATCTAATTTGGGTCTAGTCATTTCACCATAGCAAGAGACTTCATCCCTAGTCTCCTTGGACCTCCACGAACATGCCAAGCACCTCTGATTGAAGCTTCCCTTTTCATAGCAAATGTATAAACCTCCCCACTATCCCAAGCTTGTTTTGATTCTACACTTTCATAGATCCAATTTAATGGCATATTTACCGTATGAATATGTTTGTCTCACCTAGAAGAGTCTATAGGATCAAACCCAAACAAGTTTGGTTGAGAGATGAGTGAGATCTTAAGGTTTTAGGGTGAACGATCACGAGTTTTGGCTATCAGGGACGATGACGCCTCCATAAATGAACCGCGTGGAGCTTTGGAGCTGAACCAGAGGACGCCGCGTGGAGCTTTGGAGTCCCCGTAGGTTGACGCGGCTCCGTGTCACTTAGATAAAAAAAATAGGGATTTTTTTATTTATTTAAATGCCCATAACTTTGAAAAATCATATCTTTACATAAAAAATTACAAAAATAAAATAAAAATATCATAGTGCTCAGTGAATAGAGGAGAACAATGTGAAAATGGTTTGAAGTTTATTTGATGTATATTTTATTTTTAATTAATTAAATAATGTTCTAAGTATGTTGATTCTCCATGCATTCAAGTATTTCACCATGGCTTGATATTATGGTATATTATTGCCTCTATAATGGGGGATATTCTCTGATTTTTCCAAAGTTAGAGGAGCCCCCTAGACAGAGATCTATATTTTTCAAGTTTATGCATCTGATTTGGAAAATTAATTATAATAATTAGCATGTTTCTTAGAAAAATCCAAGAAAATTTTGGTAGGTTCACTGTGACAAGAGAACTCTAGGAAAAATTTGTCATGAGCCAAGTCATTAAGAACACACTTAATTTTTATAAAATCCTAAAATTCAAAGGAAATTAATTTGGGAAAAATAAACATCTACATGACTTGCTTTTAATTCTCCACTGTAATTTAAAGTTCAGAGGACTCCCCATAAAAATTTCAAAACATATGGAGCTCATTTGATAACCTAATTTGATTTTCTAAGTTAAATGACACTTTTACACTTAAAATATTCATAATAATTAAAATACAACTAAAAAGTTTATGAAATTGGTTTTGGGAGCTCTCTGTGATGAGAAGAATTATCTAAAAATAAAATTATAATTGAATTAAAAATTTCATTTTTAAGCATATTTTAAATATTTAAATAATTAAAAAATAATAAAATTTATAAAATTAATAAAATTTATGATAATGTTCTAAAATTAATAAAATTTATGGTAATGTTCTAAATTGCTTCCTAAGACCCTTAGGAGCAATTGAAATATTTTTCATAATTTTCTAGGTGAACATATTGAATTTTAAAGCTTAAAATAGTTTTTAAAGGCTAAAAATGGATTTTCCTTAAATTTTCACTAAAATAATTCTAATAATTCAAAGAAAAATTATACAAATGTGAAATTTTTTTCTCTGGGTTGTTCGACCTTATAGAGATTTAATAAAAACATAAAACTTAATTTTTCACATTTAAAATATTTTATAAGTAATTAAAAATTTAGAACTTAAAATAATTTTGATAGTTCAAATAAAACTCAAACAATCCTGAAATTTGGTTAAAGTGGTTCTGTAGTCTAAGTGTACCTCCAGTAAAAATTTCGAGTGATTAGACTTTGCCTTGGTCAAGTTATTGAAATTTCTTTAAAAAATCTTATTTTTGCATGTAAATAATTATGTAAATTAAGTTAAATTTTGAAAAATCACATTTTCTACTCTAATGTCCTTATTGACCCATGAGTGAGGTACGATAAAAATTTCAAAGTCAGTTGAATTAAATTTGATGAATTATAAAGTGATAGAGCCTTTGGGGCAAAGATATAATTTTGGAAATTTGGTCTTAACTAACATTTAGGCTTAAATTAAGGAAGGGAAACGAGCAATCTTTGATCTTAATTAACATGTTCAGATGATTGAAGCATAAGGAATTGATTGGTAGAAACCAACCTCATTTTTCTTAATTAAAGGATAGATTTGCAATTTCCTAAATTATTAAAACTTGGAGATCTATTAAATTAAATGATCCTAGACTTAGGGGTATGATTTTGGATGTTAATAACTCACTAATTTAATACCCCTATTTTGTTTTCAAATGACATTCAAATGTTTTAATGATGAATTACTATCACTTAAAATTCAATTTCTTTCAAAAATTACTAATGTATCCACCAAGGTCTTAAGGGCTTAGTAATGACCTAGGCTAAATCAAATTTGGTTAAATGAGGATTAAAAGAGTGAATGTAACTAGAAATTGAACACCACCTTTAAAACACAAGCCCAAGTTAAAACTAAAATAGGCTAAGTGTCTTAATAGCATTAGCTTGCCCCTTTAAGGGTCTTTCCCCTTTTAAGGGTTTTCTTTTCACCTACATAGTTCTCAGATTAAATGACAAATAATAATCACCCTACTCTTAGGGATAATTGAAACATCGATGTTCACTGTACATTAGAGGTATTTATAGGATGAGTCATTAAGCAACATAATAAGTTTAAATGAGCTCGAGACTTTTCACTAGGCAGTGAGAGGGAAGCATGAACCTGCTTCTTCCTCTTCTTCATGAACCTGCTTCTTCCTCCTAACCTTTTGGATACCTTGGAGGTCTACTAAACTTAGTATTTTTTTATTAATGAAATCATCCTCAAAAGAATTAATAGGGGCACACCAAGACATGATTTAGGATTTGATAGATCATCGGAACCTTATCTGCCTGCTCTACATAAAATGCTTTTGAGTTTCAGTTGAAGATGACGAGAAGACCATCCAGGTATGCTTTTATTGTAATTTATTTTACCTGCATTTCTAATTACCCATACTTTACTTTTCAGTACATTACTATACTTACTCACCTGCATGTATGAATGAAAACACAAACCTACATGTTAAAGAATGATGTCACCCTGCATGAAAACCAAAACTGCTAGGATAGTCGTCAACCTAAAAAAAAATAAAAAAAATAAAAAAAAAATTACCCGCCACAACATTCAAAATAAAAGATAACTCAAAATTTAATCACAAACATCACAAAATAAAAATTACAGCAAAATTAAGATGTCTCTATCGAATGATTGAGAATCCCTCAGAGGAGGTAACCTATGGTTGCTAACGAGACTTCCCACGGTCTAAATGAAAGTATGGAATTCATTAAGTTGAGTTTAGTAAATTCATTTGGACTAAGTGAATCCAATAGAAAATAGTGGTATCGTAAGCTCAAAAGAAAATAGTGGTACCGGAATAACGTAACTATAGGATCCTAACCAATGTCGCTCTAATCAACAACGTAATTATAGGATCCTAACCAATATCGCTCTAATCAACTTTAATATGCCCCATAACATTTAAAGAACCATAACCATAGAAACATTTAGTTTGACATCATAACCTGACACATTAAACTCATCATGACGGAAATTGAACTTGCCACGACAATTAGCTTGGAGCTAGCATGGTGGGCAGCACAACCATCTTTAACAGTAAAACATGCCTTCCCTAGCTAAAGTAATTTCTTTCCTTAGAATTAAACAACAAGCCATATGATTTTGAGGTTGTCTGCCTAGTGCAACATAAATCCTTAACTCATCTTTAGGCTTTTGTACAGTTTTGTTGTACAATATAAGCCCTAAATCGTCTTAGGATTCTGAGTTTATCATTTGCCACAATCTAAATCCTCACATCTTCTAGGTTATTTGTGTGATTGTTTCAAACGAATGTAAGCCCTAAATTAATAAAAATGGTAGAATGAAAAGTCAAAAAAAATTCTTCCCAAAACTGAAGCCAAATTATATGATAGATTGGGAAGTCACCGAGGTTCTCCTCCAAATGCATGACATCCCTTAGTTCTTCCTCTTTTGGATTCCAAAAACAAAATGTTCCAAATTTGAGCAATTTCTCTTTTATACCTCTTTGTTTGATTTTGTTGAAAAGTCCTATCCTTTTGAACTCCTTGAAGATAATATTTCTTGATTTTTATCGAGAGTTTTTTTAGGTGACTTCAGTTATCTAAGATGTAATTAATTATAGGGGCTTGCCCTTATAGGAAGCTTGTCACAACCCAACTTAATATAAACCCTATTTAATTCTTCATGTTAAATAGGGGAACTTGTCGGCACATATAATGGTTTTGCAGACCAAACGAATGTCATATATTTCTTAGTTTATTTGATCGAGCCTCATCCTCAAGTCTTGTGTTTATCCTTTGGGATAGATACATGGTTTGAGGTATAGCGCTCTTTCATTTAAACTATGGAAAATATTGGGTAAGTTTGACTTCATATTTTTCTAAAACTTATATATAAATATATATAAGTTTTAGGAATATATATATAAATTTAACATCCTTCCGAAGAGGGCGACGGGATTTTGATTCCTGTGGCCGACAGCTTCCAACGGACAACTACTCAAAAAAAGTGCCTACAATTATAAGGCCCAACATAGCTACAATACTCAAATGGGCTCAAGAAAATTGATCAAAGAACGGGCATTTGCTAACTTGGGAGGTGAGATCGAGAGGTTGGTCGTCGCTAGAAATTGGGAGAGTTTCTTCTACTTCACTATAGTAGCAATAATGCCAATGATGCGTGAGTTTTATGCCAACTTGTGATTCACTTCAACGGATCACATCTTTGTGAGAGGTAAGCAAGTTGAGTTTACTAGAGAAAAGATTAATGCATTTTATGGACTGAGAGATGTATTTCATTGCAAATACGTTGCATTCGTGATGACTGACTCACCACTGGATGAAGTAATCACCTTTCTGACTGATGGAAGGGGAGAATGGAGAATAAAGATCAATAAAAAAGTTAATTTCTCTAGTTCTATGATGACTTTTCAATCAAAAGTACGACCCTACTTCATTTATGCTAAATTGCTTCCAAGAAATCATCTGAGTGAAGTAGCAAATGAAAGAGTTGTGCTGAACTTTTGCATTCAGAAAATGAAGGCAGATGATGTTGGTGCTATAATGTACATCATGCTCAGAGTATAGCAAGGAGTACTATAGCTAGTTGTTTGAATAATCAGAAGTAGAGTTTCATAGAAAGGAAGAAAAACTGCAGCCCCAAAAACCCATTGATAGACACATAGTCCAAAGATTTGAATCATTTGTTGAATTCAGGAGTGGAGACAGTGATAGACCCTCAACATCTACTACAGGGCCATCTACTTCTCGCTCTGCTTCACTTAAAAATATCATTGAGCAGCTTATGATACAAGAAATGGATATTGTGAATATGCAAAACAAGATTGGAGGAATTGAAGCAATGAATGCATATAATAGTGAATGTAAGAAGAGGAGAGTCAGCATGATATAGCATATCAAGATGCCATGAATAGATATCGAAGGGGTGATTACAATGTAAAATTTCCAACTTGCCCCAATTTTACTCCTTATATGCTAGATCATGATGATGATGAAGAAGAAGAAGAAGAAGAAAAAAGAAGAAGAAGATGGTGAGGAAGAGGATGAAGACTAATATTTTAGGAGTTTATTTAGTTAGTTTGTTTATTATTTTGATTGTTTGTTATATGTTTTCTTCTAAACTGTTGTAGTAAGAGCTATCATTTTAATGTTGTACTGTGAACTGTAATAGAAATTGTAGATTTTTACTTTTTTATGCATTTTTAGTATTTTTATTTTTTATTTATGTTTTTTAATTCTTAGCAAAAACTTTAAATTATTTTATGTTTCATTTAATGCTTTTAAGCCTGTATTTTTAAAGTTAGTACCTGCAGTATGCTAGAGCCTAGTTTCATATTAAAAATCTTCTACATGTTGGTCTTTATTTTTGCAATTACTGTTTCCTTTCACCTATAAAAATTTTTGTACTGAATATTTTTAATTACCTAAAAATTTAAGTTTTGGGGAAAGAAAAATTTCTTTTACAAAGAAGTGAACTAAATTTTATTTGTCCTAAATTAACTATATTTTTAATATTTATTTAACATGACCTGAGATATTAAGAGTTTAGCTTTAAATGACTATGTTTATGTTTGTAATTACAATGGTAAATTTAGGTAAAAGTTTTTAATTATGAAGTTCAATTCTAAAGTTAAAGATATTTGGTATGAAAAGAGAAGACTATGTTTTTCGATTTAAAGTAAAGAAAATTGTATTTTTGAAGTATTAAGAATTTTAGAGTTTCATGTAAGAAGAAAAGAATGAGACTTTATGAAAAATCATAAAAAAATAATATGAATTTATAAAGTGATGAAATTAACTTTAAGAAGAGGATAGTGAAGTTCAAAACTATTAAAGGCTATCTAGATATAGTAATCCTCATTTGAGAAAGAAAAGAAAAGAAAAAAAGAAAGAATAAGAAAGAGAAAAGAAAGGATTGAAAAGAACTTGAAAAAGAAAAAGAAAAAAAAAGAATGTGAGGAGAAGCTTGCGGAGATGCCTAATCAAAAATTGGCTTCACTTGGATCAACTTGAGGAAAATGCTTTATTACATTTTCTAAACTTGTATTTGAGTATTAGTACCTTTCCTTGTAAGTGCCTGTGGTGCTAGAGACGACTCTTTATGATTTAAGGCAGTTTAGGACAAATTAATTCTTCTTGAGGTGAATATTGATTTAGAAATCTTAGATTTGATTACTAAGTACTCTTAGACTTATAGTTTTAATCTAAGTTATTAAAATTTTTTCTTAAATTTTACTTTTTTTTTATTAAACTAAAGTATAGAAGTTTATAAGTTAATCTCTATCATAAGTTGTATTTTTATGTAGTAAAAGTGTCACTTGAGGACAAGTAACATATAAGGTTGGTGGATTTTGATACACCGAAATAATGGGCTAATTTAAGTATATATTTTATGTTTGTTTTTTTTGTGATTTTACACTTTAAAGAAGGTTATTTTTATGTTTTTGGTGTAGGTATATCAATTTTAGGTATTTGGAGAAAAAATAGCAAAAAGGATGAAAATTGGAGCCAAAATAGTGAATTTTTTGAATTTGGTGCCTGAAGCGCCACTTTTCAGAGAGTTGGTGCCTGAAGCACCAGATTTGGCGCCTGAAGTGCCATTTTAGAGAGAGGTAGCACCTGAAGAGCCAAAATCGGTGCCTGAAGCGCTAGAACCCAAAATAGCGTGATCTTAAGCAACTTGGCGCCTGAAGCACCATAATCAGTGCCTGTGGTGCTAGAGACGACTCTTTATGATTTAAGGCAGTTTAGGACAAATTTTGTGCAAATTTTGATTGGCCTGCATGTTCTAAATGCCCCATGGAATGATTCAATACATCTAGACACTTTGGAAGGTTCTTTTATGAAGGGATAAGTCTCATGGATCAATAAACATGTTTTTTGAAATTCAAAAGGTTTGACTTTTGGATAGACATTTGGAGAGAATTTTAAAATTTTTTTGGAGGGAGACAACCACTAATAAAAGAGAGGGAAGTCTAGGGCTGAAAAAGGAGGTGTGAGAGAGGTTTGAAAGAGGGGTCTAGCGAGAGAGAGAGTTAGAGAGAAAGTCAAGGACTTGGAGATTTTCTTCAAGGGCTGTATGAGGAGAGGGGAAGTGAGAGATTTCTTCTTTATTACATTTCCAAGAGAGAATTGAGAGTGCTTGTAAAGAGGAAAAGTGCTTGAAGAGAACTTCTAGGGATTTGCTTGGGAAGGATTGTGAGAAAAATTGTGTTTTTTATTTTTTTTTATTTTGTACTTGTTTTTATATATGAAATCCATGTTTTGTCATATCTTTCTCATGAATTCTGAGTTGTCTTCTTTATCCTTCTCTCTACTCCGAGATATGGTTTGATGAAGAATTGATTTTGTTTTATATGGTTTTTAATGTCAATAATTTGTGATGATTTGAACTCCGATCTTCATTTACTTTATCCTCCGATCTTCATTTACTTTTTGATCTGGCCAATTAAAATGTTAAAATATGTTGAGAAACATATGATCCAAAAGGTCTACAATTTGTACAACATGGTGAGAGTCACATTCAATTCCATGGGAGAGGATGTCATCCAATAAATAGGGAAATATACTTTGTTGGATGCAAAATTATAGATTTTGAGGTGACAGATTAAAATCCCCAATGTGGTTGAGTTGATTGGAAACTAATATGAGATTGCTAGCCCTTAAACGAGGAAGTAGTGGGAGCTCTGGAGTGGCAGGCGGTATCCTCCCAGCCTAACCAAGGAATTAGGGACCAAAACTCTAGATTAGTCAATGTTATTTATGCACTTGAAGGAGGTTAAAAACTTTATTTAGTTTTCATAAGTTTACTTTTGAAGTTTAACAATTAGTTTAATTAACTTAGTTCTTTTAATTACAATTTTTTTTGGCATACACTCAGTCACTTTAGATTTGAATTTATACTTTAGTTTTGCAGTTTGAATTGTGTTTTACATTATAATCATAAGAATTTTTTCATAAGCATTTCAACTTCTCTGTGGGATCGATATTAAGGACTCTATTAGAGCCTTTTATTATTTGAGCGATACGTACATTTGCGTTATTATTACAAGTTTGACAGTTTGAAAATTTTAAAAGATAAAAATTATTTTTACTAACGTCATTTTTATTTGGATTTGGATTGCATATTTAATATTAGCATTGACTTGTGTGTGTTTTGTAGTATTGAAAAATATTTATAAAAATAACACACAAAAATCGGGCATCAAAAATTAACAAGGGAAGCATTTTGTGGAGCATCTTCACTTATAAAGGAGAGGAAGAAAAGCTTTTATTTATTTAATTGTTTGTATTTCTTTTTGCACATAATTATGTAGAATTCTCTTGTTTTCAAATGAAGATTTGTGGTATGCTCTTCATGCTTTCTGAGTAAAATTCTTTACCTTACCTTGTGATGAACAATTAAGATGTGTAGGAATATTAAGTGTTGTGAAATTGCTTTTAAATACTTATTGTGATGATTAACTTTCAAATCTTCATTTACTTTCATTATGATCACGTGAAATGTTAAAATGTGAAGTGAACCATAATGAATTGCGAGAGCTATTTTGGAATCAACTAGGTTAGTCACGTTGAACTGTGGAGTATAGACGGATATGTGTTGACCTCACTTTTTGTGAAGGTCCTAACATGAAACTTATAGACCAAACATAACTTGAGTACTCCTAAGACGCAAGATTCTTAGACATTATTAAAAGACTTAAAAATGATCACTACGATCATTAAGGTAAAAAGTCTAGCAACATTGACCTCTTTGGACATATCTAGGGTCACTAAAACCTAAAAATTAAATTAACTCTCAAAATACCCTTTTTGGATCTCAACAATGACAACATTTTAAAGTGATTAGACCAGTGGTGACAAACCCAAATCTAGTCAAATTTTGACCTAATGGTCATTACATTTACCATAAAGTCAACATTGACACCCAGTTCATCCAATCAGTCAACTTTGACCCATATGGTCAATTTTGGTCAAACTAGTCAACTTTGGTCAATTTGGACAAGTGGATCAGTCTAACCCCTGAATTGATCAAATTGGATCATTTGAACATTTCCAATCACTAAAATTGTCAAACTTGACCATTTGGTCAACTATAGACACCATTGACCAACTATTGGTCAAAATGACTAAGGGTCTTTTGGGGGCGGTTGTTGATTATTTCTAATTTGGTGATAAGCAAATTATTTTGATAATCTGATAATCTGCAGATTATCAGAATAAACTGGCTTGCTGTTTGGGGCAGCTTGTTCAGAATAGCTTATTGGTAGTTATTACTTTATAAATGACTTTCCTGCCCCTGTCTGGTAAAACTGTTTGAAACAAAACTAAAATAAAAAGAAAAACATATAATAACGAAGTGTATAGTGCAGAATCATAAAATCATCACAGATCAGTTCCAAAAGTGGACGTACAGTTCTCACACTCTCGTGAGTATTTGAAAAAATGAAAAAAGGATAAAGACAAGTATAACTACAATGAGAAATATTAAAATATTCAACTTCAAACTCTGACTACGCTTATCTTCAGCTGCATTATTAACATGGGAAAACATCAGATTCCCCTCACTGCTGGTAGTGTAACATGTGGGACCTTTGACCCATCGGAGGAAACTGCAACAAGCTGAAACACCCTTGTGACAACTGTAGAACTGTCTCCCACTGCTATGAGACTGACGTGACGTGAGAAACGGAGCCGGTGGTCCACAATAACACAAAATAACTATGTTTGTCACTGAAATCCTAGAAGTCATGTTGTTATAACTAAAAAGAAAAACAAATAAATCAAATGTCAGATCTTAAAAAAAAATACACATCAAAATGAATCTGCAATGCACGAAGAAAAGATAGACTTGATGGATTAGCTGCTATAGATAACATCTGCTATATTTATTTATTTATTTATTTATATGATTTCAATTTCTTCACATTCTATATACTCATTGTAAAGGGGATGGATGCTTTCTTAAATTTGAACTCTCGGTCTTAAAAACTTTAGTTAGTTTTCATAAATTTACTTTTGAAGTTTAGCAATTAGTTTAATTAACTTAGTTCTTTTAACTGCATTTTATTTAACATACACTTAATTGCTTTTAGTTTAAACTTTGTACTTTAGTTTTGTAGTTTAAATTGTGTTTTGCAATATAATCATAAGAATTTTTTCATAAGCATTTCAACTTCCCTGTGGGATCGATATTAAGGACTCTATTAGAGCCTTTTATTATTTGAGCGATACGTACATTTGTGTTATTATTACAAGTTTGACAGTTTGAAAATTTAAAAGATAAAAATTATTTTTACTAACATCATTTTTATTTGGATTTGGATTGCATATTTAATATTAGCATTGACTTGTGTGTGTTTTGTAGTATTGAAAATTATTTATAAAAACAACACACAAAAATCGGGCATCAAACATCAACAAGGGAAGCATTTTGTGGAGCATCTTCACTTGTAAAGGAGAGGAAGAAAATGTTTTATTTATTTAATTGTTTGTATTTCTTTTTGCACATAATTATGTAGAATTCTCTTATTTTCAAATGAAGATTTGTGGTATGCTCTTCATGCTTTCTGAGTAAAATTCTTTACCTTACCTTGTGATGAACAATTAAGATGTGTAGGAATATTAAGTGTTGTGAAATTGCTTTTAAATACTTATTGTGATGATTAACTTTCAAATCTTCATTTACTTTTCATTCTGATCAAGTGAAATGTTAAAATGTGAAGTGAACCATAATGAATTGCGAGAGCTATGTTGGAATCAACTAGGTTAGTCAAGTTGAATTGTGGAATATAGATGGATATGTGTTGACCTCACTTTTTGTGAAGGTCCTAATGTGAAACTTATAGACCAAACATAACTTGAGTACTCTTAAGACTCAAGATCCTTAAACATCTTTAAAAGACTTAAAAATGATCACTATGATCATTAAGGCAAAATGTCTACCAACATTGACCTCTTTGGACATATCTAGGGTCACTAAGGTCACGGTCACTAAAACCTAAAAATTAAATTAACTCTCAAAATACCCTTTTTGGATCTCAACAATGACAACATTTTAAAGTGATTAGACCAGTGGTGACAAACCCAAATCTAGTCAAATTTTGACCTAATGGTCATTACATTTACCATAAAGTCAACATTGACACCCAGTTCATCCAATCAGTCAACTTTGACCTAGATGGTCAATTTTGGTCGAACTAGTCAACTTTGGTCAATTTGGACCAGTGGATCAGTCTAACCCCTAAATTGGTCAAATTGGATCATTTGAACATTTCCAGTCACTAAAATGGTCAAACTTGACCATTTGGTCAACTATATACACCATTGACCAACTATTGGTCAAAATGACTGGGGCGGCTGTTGATTATTTGTAATTTGGTGATTAGTAAATTATTCTGATAATCTGTAGATTATCAGAATAAACTGGCTTGCTGTTTGGGGCAGCTTGTTCAGAATAGCTTATTGGTAGTTATTACTTTATAAATGACTTTCCTGCCCCTGTAAATCACTTTCCTGCCCCTGTATGGTAAAAGTGTTTGAAATAAAACTAAAATGAAAAGAAAAACATATAATACCGAAGCGTATAGTGCAGAATCATAAAATCATCACAGATCAGTTCCAAAAGTGGACGTAAAGTTCTCACACTCTCGGGCACACTGTCGTGAGTATTAGAAAAAATAAAAAAAAGGATAAAGACAAGTATAACTACAATGAGAAATATTAAAATATTCAGCTTCAAACTCTGACTACGCTTATCTTCAGCTTTGTCTTCAGTTGCATTATTGTCGGCACTATTTTTGGTGTGGAGTTTG
>NW_018252936.1:0-313 GCF_001263595.1 Phalaenopsis equestris
GTATGTGCCCTTCATAATAATGTTTCAATCGATACTCTTTGATACACCTAAAATATATAGTATTGTTTTTGACATATTTTTATACCTATTTTTGAGATATTGCACTTTAATGGAATGTATTTTTGTGTTTTTCTTACAGATACAAGTAAAAATGGAAAAAATTCTTAAATGAGTGAAAAAGTACCAAATTTGGAGCAAAAAGGTGACAATTTGTGCAAAAGAGTTTTGGTGTCTAAGCACCGGTTAAATAGAGAAGGCCTCGCCTAAGCATCGGAACTCCGTGCTTAAGTGTCGGTGGCAGTTACTAGATGAG
>NW_018252937.1:0-405 GCF_001263595.1 Phalaenopsis equestris
AAATTCAAACTATTTTTGGTATTTTTAATGTTTGATAATAACATACAAACTTAATAAAGATAACTTAAGTTTATGTAAAAGAAAAGCACTAAATGCAAAATATCTTTCTCCTTATCATGAATATGTAATAAGTATAGGAATTCTATTGTGGAAGTATTCAAATTGTGTTGTAGCAAGTAGGAGCAATATTATTCTTTACCATTATTAGAGATGCTATAAAGAATATTGGCTAATTTAAAGTTTCAATAATTCTAAAGACCGGTTAGGTATAACATATCATATCACATGAGATTGTATGATTGAGAATGTAGTTCATATGATTGAGTGCAAGATAATAAACCATGTTGGAGGTTTTAGCCTGTCACTCTAAAGTTCTCTAACTCTACACCCTTCATAGATTATATC
>NW_018252937.1:460-2443 GCF_001263595.1 Phalaenopsis equestris
TGTTCTCACAACAAATTTTAACATCTAGATGGGTCAGATCAAGAAGTAAATGAAGTGCATGAAATTAAATCATCACAACTTCTTCCAACATTAAAGATTAATACTCTCCACAACTTCCATCCAACACTTTAATTACTTATCATTTTAAGGAGAAAGCTAAAAAAAACTACTTAGAATCCATGGAGAAAACAAAATCACACTTTAGTTTTAAAGTAGAAATCATTATCAAACTAACAAGAAGTTTCAATTAAAACTAAAAGTAATTTAAAACAAAGATAAAAACTTATCTCAAATCCTCCACCAAATTCTTGAAGTTCGTTTGAATCGCTTCCCTTTTACAAAAATTTTAACTCTCAAATTAAAACTATAAACAAAAGAAAAATAAATTTGTGGTGCCTAAATTTTCTCCAAAAGCTTCTTCCAGAACTTCTTCAAGAACTATTCAAATCTTTTTAAGATTTTTTAGGACTCCCCCCTCAAAAAGTCTCAACTCCTTTTATAATTTTCCAAGAGGTGCCTTAGTATCTCTTAAAAATTTATCCTGATTCAATGTATTTACCAAGGGATGCCTGCTTTCACAAGTTCTTTAATTATATGTTTTTCCTTGATGGTTATAAACATCCATTTTTGCCAATAGATGCCTCAAATGTCCCTTCAAAATTCATCAAAATGAATTAAGCCATCAAGTAACTGTCCTTAAAACTTAAGCATGGGGCCTCTGGCGCTTAGGCGTGGCCTTCTCTGTTTCACCGGTGCTTAAGCGCTAGTTATGGCTCTTAGGCGCCAAAATACTTTTGCACATTTTTGCATTTTTGCTCCAAATTTGACCCTTTTTCACTCCTTTTATCATTTTTCACATTTTTACTTGTACCTGAAAGAAAAACACACAAATACCTTCCATTAAAGTGCAAATCTCAAAAATAGATATAAAAATGTGTCTAAACACACTATATATTTTAGGTGTATCAGTCGACCTGGTCGGGACGGCCGGTCGGACCAAAGCGATAGTTCAATTGGGCTGAAGGGATCGATTGATCAGGCTGGGGTGGTCAATCGATAAAATTCCATGATGTCTGAGCTATTCTCCCACATGTTTTTGTTTAGAGTGGAGTCGGATGGATATGTCGTGCTTGGCTCAACTCAAAATTTCCAATTGATTGACTTAGAGAATAAAATAAAGGATTGGAAACTTTGATTCCTCCAAGGCTCTTATAAAAATTTGGGATTGCCACCAAGATGATTATAGAGCCTTCTAAGAAAAGGAAGGGGCTTCTGCCCAGAGTTAATGCACTTAAGTCAGTAATTTTGGGCAAGAATATGTCGGTTATTTATAACACCAACCCAGTGATAGTTAATTGGGCTTTGAACTCTGCCAAGTATAACCTTATGACTCCTGAGTTCTGAGCCTCCTTGTACAAGACAGAGGAATAAAGGCAAGTTAGAAAGGCTGCTTGGCTATTAAGAAAAGAGCCAGGGAAGAAGAAGAAAGGAAGTGTCTTTCCATAGAGAGATGATGCTGAGGATAACCGAACATGCAAGATAGACCCAAGTTCATAACTAGTCACTTTATCTTAAAAACTCCAATTGTTATTCAAAATGATGTTACTGGAGAGTTAATACTGATTAAAAAAAACCTAGTTCGATGAACTTAGGGGATTGAGGGACCATTTCCAAGAGGAGCCAACTCCTTTTAGTCTTGGATTAGAGGATGAGGAGTCCTTGATCGCCTGGTAACATAGGGAGCTTCTCGACCATTATCCTTTGATTTTATTACTTTGATTGAAAGAGGGAAAGCTAGTTGATCCTCTCGGTGATCACTGATGGAGGCAAGTATGCCTTAAAGAAAGCTCTGAGGAAGAGAAGTCTCAGCTAGTTTTTGACCTCATTTTTGGTTGAGGTCTAGTCTTTCTCTTTAGTAGCATAAGGTCTCCATAGGACTTTCCTATTAAATATTCTTAGAAAACTAGAAAAAGCACCCTCACC
>NW_018252938.1:0-1562 GCF_001263595.1 Phalaenopsis equestris
TGAAATACCCTGCTGTTGAAAGAGACAATGAATGTGTTCACATTGAAATTAGTGAACATCTATTAAACAAGCATTTTAAAGAATATTTTGAAGAAAAAAAGGATTTTGAAGACAAAGATGAAGTTATTTTTGGATGAAATAGAAAATGAAGAATTAGATTATGTTCAAGAAAAATTTGAGATGCTGGATATTACAAGAAATACCGATAAGAATCTAGTTCCGTCAATTATAAAACCACCTAAACTTGAGTTAAAAACATTGCCTAACCACTTGAAGTATGTGTTTCTGGGAAACTCATCTACATTACCTGTTATTATATCTTCAAAGTTAAATGATTTGCAAGAGCAAAGACTTTTGGATACATTAAAAAGATATAAGAAAGCTTTTGGTTGTACCTTAGCTGATATTGAAGGAATCAGTCATTCGATCTCTATGCACAAAATTATACTGGATGAACAGTATAAACCAATAGTTGATCCACAAAGGAAATTAAACCCAATGATGAAAGAAGTAGTCAAGAAGGAAATTTTGAAATGGTTGGACACTGGAATTGTATATCCTATTTTGGACAGTGCTTGGGTAAGTCCAATTCATTCTGTTCCTAAGAAAGGATGGGTGACTGCTGAAACACAAGAGAATAATGAATTAATACCTATCAGACAAGTTACTGGGCGACATATTTGCATTGATTATATGAAATTAAACACTACCACTAGGAAATATAACTTCCCTTTACCATTCCTAGACTAAATATTGGATAGACTTGCTGGGCACAAATATTTTTGTTTTTTAGATGGATATACCGACTACCATCAAATTCCTATTGCTCCTGAGGATCAAGAAAATACAACATTTACTAGTCCTTTTGGAAATTTTCCTTTTCAAAGAATGCCTTTCGGATTATGTAATGCACCTGCAACATTCCAAAGATTTATGATGTCTATATTTTGTAAGTTAATTGATGATTGAATAGTTGATTTCTCTGTATTTTTGATTTCTCTGTATTTGGAACATCATTTGATGCATGCTTAAATTTTCTTGAAAAAGTTTTGAAGTTATGCGAAAGAATTAATTTTTGTTCTAAATTGGGAGAAATGTCAATTTATGGTTGCAGGAGGAATAGTGTTAGGGCATAAAATTTCAGAAAATAGTATGGAAGTAGACCCTGCAGAAATTCAAGTTGAAATTCAAGTTATAGTTATATCTAAATTAACACCTCCTACTAATGTAAGAGGGGTTAGAAGTTTTCTTGGACATTTTGGTTTTTACATGCGTTTTATTAAAGATTTTTCAAAAATTACCAAACCTCTATGCCAAATTTTAGAAAAGGACAAGAAATTTGAGTTTATTGAAGACTGTTTAAATGCCTATGAGTTATTAAAAGAAAAGCTAATCATAACCCCTATAACTGTTTCACCCAAGTGGGAGAAACCATTCGAACTAATGTGCGATGCTAGTGATTATGCTATTGGAGCTGTTCTTTGTCTGCACACTGATCACTCTGCTATTAAATATCTAATGCAAAAAGAAGGATGTCAAACTAGGGTTAATTAGTTGATACC
>NW_018252938.1:1723-2244 GCF_001263595.1 Phalaenopsis equestris
AAGAGTTTGATTTTGTGGTTATTGATAAAATGGGAACTGATAATCAAATTATTGGTCATTTATCGAGATTAGAATATCATGAATTATCTGGCACCGACAATGAAATTACAGACAGTTTGCCTGATGAACAACTCTATAATATTAATGAGTGGAAAATATCATGGTATGCTGATATTGTTAATTATATTATAAGTGATATTTTGTCACCTATTCTGACATTACAACAACAAAGAAAATTCATTCATGATGCAAAAGCATATTTTTTGGATGAGCCTTATTTATATAAATATTGTAAGGATCTTATTATGAGAAGATGTGTACCTTATGAAGAAACTGAATTAATTATTCATAAATATCATGATTTTGAATTTGGAGGACATTTTAAAACTAATAAAACTGCTTATAAAATTTTACAAGCTGGATTCTATTGGCCTACTCTCTTTAGAGATATTTATAGATACATAAAAACTTGTAAACAATGTCAATGAGTAGGCAATATATCTAGAAGAAATGAAATGCCT
>NW_018252938.1:2297-6456 GCF_001263595.1 Phalaenopsis equestris
ATTTCATGGGACCATTTATTCCTTCATCTGGGAACTTATACATATTAGTTGCGGTAGACTACGTTTCAAAGTGGATTGAAGCACAAGCTTTACCTTGTTGTGACGCTAAAAGTGTTTCAAGATTTTTAATGAAAAATATTTTCACTAGATACGGAAAGTCGAGAGTGATTATCACTGACTGAGGATCCCATTTCAGGAATAAATACATTCAGAAATTATCAGAAAAATTTAATGTTATTCATAAAATCTCTACTTCCTATCATCCTCAAACTAGTGGGTTAGCTGAAGTGTCTAATAGAGAGATTAAACAAATACTGTAGAAGACTGTAAACCCTAGCAGTGTAGATTGGTCTACTAGACTAGATACTGCATTATTGGCTTACAGAATTGCTTATAAAACTCCTATTGGAATGACTCTTTACAGGCTAGTTTTTTAGAAAAACTTGTTACTTACCAGTAGAATTGGAGCATAAATCATATTGGGTGATTAAAGAATTTAATTATAATTTGAAAGATGCTGGTGAGAAGAGATTGTTACAAATGAATGAATTAGAAGAACTAAGAAATGAATCTGATCATAACGACAGAATTTATAAAGAGAAATTAAAGTTATGGTATGATCAGAAGATTAACCAGAAGAACTTTGAACGAGGACAAGAAGTTTTGCTTTACAATATATGGCTGAAGTTATTCCCTAAGAAGTTGAAGTCTCGTTGGTTAGGACCCTTTACTGTGACTCGAGTTTATACTTAAAAGCTGTTGAAAAAAGCTGTTGATGAAGATCAAAAGACTGAGAATAGATATAAAGTAAATGGACGCAGATTAAAGCAATATTTTGAGTGTAAAAGATCAAATTTTAAAGAGGTTGTAATGGTCAATCAACCTGAATAATATCATAATAGGTCATGCTGACGATGTTAAATCAAGCGCTTTATGGGAGGCAACCCATAGTTACCTTTATTTTTTTTACAATTATAGTGTTTTAGTTTGAAATTATCATTCGTTTGTGGTAGTATTGAACTCTACTACTCGTATTTACCCTTGAATCATCATAAAAATTGGTTCCATAGAGAAATATGGAACTCATTTGGACCAGAGCAAAACTGTGAAATTTTTTCCTTGGGCACAGATGACGGGTTCGACGCTGCCGACGGTGGGTTTTTCCTGAAAGTCCACACAATTAATTCTCAAGGCTTGCCGACGGCGCCAACGTAGTCACCGTCGATGTCGCCGATGGCAAGAACGACGAGATGATGATTTTCAGAGTTTGAAATGTTAGTTTTATGCGAGATTTACTCCCTATAAACATCCAAACTCAGTTCTTAAATTCATATTACCCAAAAATGAATTGAAACTTCACCAAATTTATCCCTATGGCTTCCAAAATTTATTCTTATGACTTCCAATTGCACTGAAAACCCTAGATTTAAAGTGTTCAACCGGAGAAAGTTCGTTAGTTCTGAGGCGCAATGAATCTTCAACAAAGTGCTAATAAAGAGGTGATTAATAAAAGAAAGAGGATTCGTGAATTGAAGACTGAACAATCCTTCGACAGTAATTGAAGAGATGATTGTGCGACAATGATGGGAAGTGTCGTGCTACACTACTGTCTCCGTAGTCGTTCTTGTGGTGAAGGAGTTTTGTGCTAATTTACATGGAATCAACCAGAGAGTCATCTATGTGTGAGGCAGATGGATAAATTTTACTCTTGCACGGATTAATGAGTTATGTATGATCGAGAATGTTCCTGTCTGGCATTATTCCAACTGTCCCGACAACAAAACCGGATAAGAAATCTGATGAATGAGATCTATCAATTTTTTACGGACGAGACTGAAGATTGGGAAATGAGAGAAAATGGGTATGTTAGTTTCTCTGCTACATTTCTAAACCCCATTCCTAAACACTGGCACTTCTTCATTTCTACAAAACTATTACTGACAATGAGGATCAGTAAAGTTACTAAAGAAAGTGCTATTCTGAATTACTGCATTCAAATGGGACTACTGATTGATATTGGATCGATAATTATGAAGTCAATTTTGGGCCTGATCATAAATGGATCAACTTATGGGCTTGGACATCCTTCAATAATTTTCTTACTCTGCAGTCAGTTCCAAGTATCTTACGAGAATTGAGAAAATGTACTTCTACCTTGGAAGCCTTTAGACCTAACCGAGAAGTTCCCAGCCAATGAAGCTAAGAATGATATGACAATTTTTTTGGATCAATCATCTCAGAATTCACTACCTATTCATCCTATAATTCTGGACAATACACTAGTGATCCTGTGCAGAATCAAGAAACTGGAGAAAGAGGTACGAAACCTTATGAATACAATTAACAATATCTTTGAAATTTTTTATCATCTAGACTGGAGGATGAAAGAGCATTTTGATCACTCTGGACATATCGAAGGAAGTTTGATACGATTGATGAGAAAGATGGGATTGATAGAAGAGGACTCTACTAAATAATTCCCATACCGACCCTTCTATAACCTCTTCGTTCATGTTCAATGGCGATATCAGAGGAGAAGAAAGCACAGAATTGGAGGAGTAGTAGATTTACTTTACTACTTATATGTCTATTTGTGTGATTTGATTTGAACTTAAGTGTTTGCTTTACTTTCAAGTTTTGCTTTTAGATCTCAGTATAGTTGAGATTGAGCATAAAATGTTTGTTTTCAGCCATTTATTTTTAGTGTTTAGAGTGTTGTGGCTTGGATTGCAATGCTGAATTGATGTATTGAGGTTGAGAAAATACCAAAGGCTGAGAAAATACAAAACTTATGTGTGTTGTATAATGTGTATTTTAACCCTTGGATTTTACATGTAATTGTGATGTTAGTGTTGTGAATGTTTATATGAGCTAGTACATCATTTAATCACTTAAAACTTATGTCTAGAATGATTGAACGGATGTCGATGAGGCTTGAAATTGATCAAAATCATAAAAATCTGGAAATAGAAACAATTTTGAAAATCTCGCAGACGGCACCATCGACACTACCGACGGTGGATTTTTCCCGAAACTTAAGTATTTAATTCAATAGAGTCGACCACGACAAGGAGTGAATCAAGTGGAGGTCTGGGACATCTTGGCCTCATATATGCACTTTGCCAACTTTCTGGAGTTGAAGCTAGAGATGATGAAGAATGGGTTTACCCTATGAAACCCATTGGTAAAGACGTATGAATCCCATGAAGGATGGAGATCTGGGAGTAGGAGTAAAGAACCTTCTACTAGTAGAGATATCCCCTCTACTAGTTATGACCTTCCTTCCTCTAGTTCCCCTTCCCTTCATGATTTAATGAATGAGTTAATCTTGCAGCGGAAGAGTATAGAGAAAATAAATGAAAGAATTGGGGGATTAGAATATAGACATGATTATGATAGTGAGTACCTATAGAGGCATTCTGACTTCGAGATAGCTTACTACGAAGCTCAGGTCCGACACTATAGATGTGACCCCGTTATACTCAGTATCAGCCCAATCCACCTGCTGACCAGGGAGACGAGGATATAGTATGGGATTTTGATATATGATAGTGATTGATGTACTTTTGTTTTGTGATTTTGTGATAGAGATAGATGTATGTTTGTTTGTACTTTCATTTTATCTATATTTTTATTTTATGTTCGGAGTTAGATAATTTTTAAATATTGTTATAAATGTTTATCATTGTACTCAGTATTAGCCCAATCCACCTGCTGACGAGGGAGACGAGGATATAGCATGAGATTTTGATATATGATAGTGATTGATGTACTTTTGTTTGGTGATTTTGTGATAGAGATAGATGTATGTTTGTTTGTACTTTCATTTCATTCTATATTTTTATTTTATGTTCGGAGTTAGATAATTTTTAAATATTGTTATAAATGTTTAGTGTTGTAGTTTGAAATTTGCATGTGTAGTTATAATAGATTTTGATTAGTACTTTGTAAAATTGCAATGTGATGTGATTTTTATATTTGCATTTTAATATATTTGTAATTATTTTTATTTAGTATTGTGATGTGTTAGTGAAATATTGTGTTTTTATAATATTTAGATTTTGTACTTATTTCAAAATTTCATTACCTAGAAAATTCTCTAATGATTTATATGTATAGAAAGCTCCTAATATTACAGACCAGTTAAAGTAAAAATTTT
>NW_018252938.1:6975-16595 GCF_001263595.1 Phalaenopsis equestris
ATCCTGAGTCGATCCAGCCGCCATCCATCATCTATATATATAATATAAGTGAGGAGAAGCTTGAGGAGATGCCTAATAAAAAATTGGCTTCGCTTGGACCTAACCAAATGGAAAACCTAAATACACTCTTCAACTTATATTTATGGAATAGCTTCTTTTACTAGTAATGTTCTCAGAAAGTTCCTATCATTTGAATATTTTAATTGACTTGATATTACAACATATACATTCTTGAAATGAATAGAAAACTAGAACTCTTAAACTTGATGACGAGATAGTCTTGTGCCTACAGAGTTAATTTAATTACTTAAAAACTTTCTTAAAATCTCACTATGGTATTTACTTAAATTAAACTTATAGTATTTCTGAATTAAAACTTTACCACAGTAGATCATAACTTTTATGTAGTACTAAAATTACTTGAGGACAAGTAATAGTTAAGTTTGTTGGATTTTTGCCAAAGGAAAATATGTTGAGATTTTCATACCTATTTTATACTGATTTTGATGATATTGCACTTTAAAGAAAAGTATTTTTGATGTTTTGTTGCAAATATGTTGAATTAAGGTCATTGGAGCAAAAAGATGCAAAAATGATCAAAATATGAAGATTTGATCTTGGGCGCCGATGACGAGCTCGACGGTGCCGACGACTAGTTTTTCCCGAGAGTCCAAAATTAAATAATGTAGAAGGCTGCTGACGGCGCCAGCAAGGCCACCGACGGCGAGCACGTCAGTTCTCTCAACATATGCATTGAATGTGGACAATTTTTGAAGGATTGCTTGGGCTACTCTTGAAAACTCTTCTACAACTTTAAAAGAAACTATTTGGAGGCCGAGAGGGGGGTGTCTGCGTATGTCCATTAGAGTGTTGAGAGCGTAATTTAGGGTTATTATTGTGAGGAATTTTTTGAGAGATTATAAGAGTGGAGGAAAGTGAGAGATTTCTTCCTCCTTGCCGCTTCGAAGGAGAATTTTGTGTGTTGTAAAGAAAGGAAGAGATTCAGAGAAACTTCGAGGAGTTTGCTTGGGGAGGAATTAGAGAGAAGCGGTATTTACTTATTGAAGTTTATATGAATTTGCTTTTAGATATATATTCCAAGTTTTATCGTATCTTCTCCATGAGTTCTGAGTAGTTTTCTTTGTCTTTCTCCTTATCTTGACATTTTGTGAAGTGGTGATTTGAATTGGTTGTGCCGTGAGAATGTTAATGAAGTTTTTATGATCTTTTCACTTCAATCTTAATTTACTTTTCACTCCAAGGTTTAGGGAGGTCAAAGTCCTTGAATGTTGGGTGCAAATAAATAGGGAAATAAAAATTATCGGGTGTAGAATTGGAGATTTTAGAGTGCTTTGGAAATAATTTCATGTGTTAAGTCATTAAGAATACACTTAATCTTTACCAACACTAAAACACAAAAAAAATTAATTTTGGTTAACATAGACATCCAAATGACTTAATTTTTGGTCTCGACTAAAATATAAACTCTAGAGAACTCCTCATAAAAATTTTAAAACATTTGGAGTTCATTTAATATCTCAAATTGAATTTTTAAGTTAATTAACATTTTTGGCACTAAAATGATTTTAATAATTAAAATATTATTTGATAAATTATAAAACTTGGTTTTTAGAGTTCTCTGTGATCAGAGGAATTTTATAAAAAAAAATTTGAAGTAAAGATAAAAATAACATTTTTAGCCTATTTTAAATATTTAAATAATTAAAAATCCATAAAAATCACAAAAATAATAAAATTCATGGAAATGTTCTAAATTACATCCTAAGCACTTAGGAATAATTGGGATATTTCTAATGATTTTATAGATAAAGATATTAAATTTTGAAGCTTAAAATATATTTTAAAGGCTAAAAATGGTTTTTTACTCAAATAATTCCAATAATTCAAAGAAAAATCAGAAAAATGTGAAACTTGTTTCCTTATATCCCTTGACACTAGAGAGATTTAATAAAAATATAAAACTTAATTTTCCACATTCATAAAAATATAAAACTCAATTTTTCACATTTAAAATATTTTGTAATTAATAAATGCTCCAAAAATTACACTCGATAACTTAAAATAACTTTTAAAATTCAAATAAAATTCAAAATATCGTGAAATTTGGTCCAAATGCTTCTCTAGTCTAAACTTACCTCCAATAAAAATTTCAAAGGATTAGGATTTACCTTTGTAAAGTTAGGAATTTTATTTGAAAAATCCTATTTTTGGATTAAAATAATTGTATAGATAAATTAAATTTTGAAAAATCGCACTTTCTCCTCTGATGTCTCAATTGACCCATGAGTGAGGTAAGATAGAAATTCCAAAGTCATTTGGATTAAATTTGATGAATTATGAAGTGATAGAGCCTTAGGGGCAAATGTGAAATTTTGAAAATATAGCCTTAATTAACATTTATGCCTAATTTTAGAATGGGAAATGGGAAATATTTGATTCTAATTAACATATTTGGATGTTTGAAACCAACCTCACTTGTCCTAATTAAAAGGATAAATTTGCAATTTTTGTAAATTAGATAAATTTGGGAGTCTAGCCGATTATATGATCCTATATTTAGTGGTATGATTTTGGATGTTAATAACTCACTAATTTAATACCCCTATCTGATGAAAAAAAAAACAAAAACATGAATCATCACCATCACTTATAAGTCAATTTCATTTGCAATGACTAAGACACTCACCAAAATCATAAGGGCTTTGTAGTGACTTAGGCTAAATCAAGTTTCATTTAAATAAGGATTAGAAAAGTAAACATCATTGAAGTTAAAACATCTTTCAAAGACTACAAGCCCAAGTCAAAATTTAGCTAAGTTTCTTAAACTTGTCTCTTTAAGGGTGTTCACCCACATAATTCTTAAATTGAATCAAAAGTGATAATTACCCTATTCTTAGGGATAATTGAGATAGATAATTGAGACATCAATGCTCACTGAGCACTAAGGTGTTTTATAGGATGAATTATTAAGTAATATAATAAGTTTAAAAGAACTCAAAGTTTTAAAGAACTCGGGATTTTTCAGCAGGCAGCGAGAGAGTAGCACGGGCCTACTTCTTTCTCTAGATCTGTTGGATACCTTGGAGATCTACTAAACTTAATATGTTTTGCTTCACAAAATCATCCTTAATTAAACTCCTAATTACCCACCAAGATATGACATAAGGTTAAGAAAACTACCAAAACCTTTCTTTTTTTTCCTCTACATGAACTGCCCTCACATGCATTTTAACTTTAAGGTGGTGGAACGAGAAGACTCGTCAGGTATGCTTTTACAGTTTTCAGCGTCGTCTTTCTTTTACTTTTATGCTATACTTTTATGCTTACACAAATTTGCATGCTAAACAATGATGTCACCCTACATGAAAACTAAAACTATCAGGATATCCACAAAACCAAAACCAAAACTAAAACTAAAATGAACCAAGATAAAATTCACTGCCACAACATTCAAAATATAAAACAACTCAAAATTTATTCACAAACATCACACAAAACTAAAAATTGCAACTAAATTAAGATGTATCTATCGGATGATTGGGAATTCCACAGAGGAAGTAACCTACGGTTGCTAACGAGGCTTCCCACGGTCTAAATGAAATTATGGAACTCATTAGGTTGAGTATAGTAAGTTCATTTGGACTAAGTGAATCCAATAGAAAATAGTTGTGCCATAGTGAGGGAATCATAGGATCGTAACCGGTGTCACTCTAATCAACTTTAACATGCCCCCATAAAATTTAAAGAACCACAACCATAGGGCCACCTGATTTTTCATCATAACTTGACACACTAGAAAACTCAAACTCGTCACCTCTTTGGTTGGATGCGAGTCGCTGTGCTTCCCTTCCTAACATGACATATATATTATCCCTGTCACTTGTCAGTTCGACTATAACTCCCAGTGGTAACTCGAACTAGTATAATCCTTTCTTTTTGGCGTAATGTCCATGATGGTTGCCATCTTCTACACGGTTGTTACCCTTTTGAGTCGGATCTGAGCCTCTGTGCTTTCCATCTCAATTCAGTCCTCCCACACAATCCTATTCTCTAAAACTATTATTGTTAAAATCAAAATTAAACACTGAATTTGGAATCGAGTCCCCGCCTCAATCGTCAGTTTTCCCGATAGTCATTTGCGGAGTCTCTTTACTTTTCCCTATCAGAGAGTATATGTTGCTCCCTGGTAGAAACAATTGTTACTCTATTCTACACTCGTTTTGGGTCTAATGACTTAGGAGTCTATATTGGTTTTGTTGATCTTGTCGGTCAACGCCAATACGCACTGTGTGCTTGCCCAGCACACCCCACCTAATGGGGGTCCATTAGTTGACCTCACTTTTGGTTGAGGTTTAGTTCTTCCACTTTAGTAGCCCAAGGTCTAGCCATAGGACTTTTCCTGTTGACTATTCCTAGAAAATTAGACATGGAACCCTCACCATTAGAAATTCCACCCTTTTCTCCACTCAACTTGAAGTTCCACATGTTTCTACCCAACTTGAAAATCCAACTATTGGTCCTAACCTCCAGGACTTGGTATGTGGGGTCATCATGGGGGAACTCAAGATGAGTCACCCTTAGGACTGGTGGACCTTATGGTTGACCTGGGGTGTTGGTCTAGGGATTAAGCTACAACCTTGCCCTCACAATCACTCACAATCCTAAACTTAAACTTCTAGGCTTTGGTCCCTTGATACTCTTAGGAGATTTATGTCAGTGGTCCCCTAAACCCACTAGCCCTAGGCTAGGGTTTAGCTAAGACCACTACATAGAGGACCCAAAATGGGGTTTTCATTGGTCCATGGTTTATTAATGGTTGTTGGCACTCCAACTCTACCAAGATACCCAACCTAGCCTTTTGCCCCTAAACTCCCCCAAATTACCTAGATACCATTGGGACCCCAAATTTGGCCAAAATTCCCAAATTTACTCAAAATACCCAAATTGGTTGAAAAATCATTTCAAATACCTTGAAAACACCCAAACTACCCAAAATCACCAAAATTTGCCAAATTACCAAAATACCCCTCATTAGGCCAAAATTCTAAAAATTATCAAAATCTCCTAAATATTCCTAATTTCATTTCTCTAAACTATCAAATGACTCATTTTTGATAGTTTGACCATCTTTGATCAAAACCCCCAGTTTGACCGTCTTTGACCAAAACCCCCAAATTGTCTTTTAAAGACCCATTTTTCCCCAAATCTACTTTAATTGTCTATTAAATTAGTCTCAATTTCCCCCAATATCAATTCTAAACTCCAATTCACCCTTGATATGACCAATATAGACCAAATCCAAGCCCAATTATTCCATCATTTGAGCCCAATTTTGATTTAGATCAAAGCACCAATTTTGGCTACACGACCTAATTTCATCAAATTGAATGCCTTAACCCCAAAATTGGCACCCAATTTATCTTGGAAACTATTCATGAGATCCTTACTGACCATTCAAAATAATAAATTTTGACGTGACCCAATGCTAGCCCAACCTAGACTCAAACCAAGCCCAATATGCCCAAATTAATCAAATTTTAAAATTCCTCCAAATTGACCATCCAATTGAACTCAAAACCACTTTCATCATTCACCAAAGTTGTTCCTTAGGATCATATACACCAAATAAGAAATTTATTTAGGCCAATTAACATGGATAATTTAGCCCAAACCCAAGTTTTGGTCATTTGCACCCACTTGGACCCATGCACTAAATGTAGCCTAACCAACTAAATGTAGCCTAACCGCCCGAAAACCATCAAATTAACTCCTCCACAACCATTAGTTGGACCATTAGACTGAGCCAAAAACCATCTAACCCAAGCTAGATGAGCCATGGACCAAGTGTCCCTCAAATTAAGGGATTTGATTTCTATTTTTGCTTAGGCTTAAGATATCTTTGTCAAAATAATACCTCATTGCCATAAATTACTGTGACATATTCCCTAAGTTCCCTGAGCTTTTAGCCACCTCAACCTGCCATGGCCGGTCGGCCTAGTCACCGGAGATACCAAAACTGAAAAACACCTCCTCTTGAATTTAACCCAAATCAGACGTAGAGGCCACCTCACCCAAATCAAATGATAGAGCTCTTCTGCCCTCCACCTAAGCATCACAATACACCCAAACATTGGCCCTGAGAGCCACCCCTTAGTCATTTTTATAAAAACTCACCTCCAGGGTCATGGGAGGTGTGCTAAAAGTTTTTTAGAGAGAGCCCCCCAAACTTCTGACAGTTCTTCTCTGAGACCTCCTCAGCTCAAGCCAACCACCTTCCCTCACTGATTCCCACTGTGGAAAGCTCAATTTTGAGCTCAAAATTTTGCTCAAAATCAGGACAAAGCTCAATACACCTCCACAGTCCACCAAACTGAAATTAAACTTACCCACACCTTCACAAAAGTGAATTCTCAAAAGTGAAAGAAAGAGAAGCCCCATCAAATTCCCCTTAGAAAGAGCCCCTAGCATAGCCCTAGACCAACACCTGAAATTGAGCTTAGTCAAATTCCTACCTAGAATTTGCACCATAGCCACAGGCTTAATCCCTAGCCTCCTTGGACCCCAATGAATGTGCCGAGCACCTGTAATCGAATGTGATCGAAGCTTCACTTCTCAGAGCCAAGGTAAGGTATAAAACTTCTCCCCCTCCCAAGCCTAATTTAATTCTCCATTTGATTAGGCTTGATTTAATTGCATGATTATCGTATGGATCGTATGAATATGTTTTTCTTACTTAGATGAGTCTATATGATCAAACCTGAAATGATTTGGTTGAGTCTAGGACGAGATCTTAGGGTTTTAGTGTGGATGATCACGGGATCACTCTATCGGGGACGATGACGGGGAGCTGTCTGATCGTGCGTGTATCAAATGGATGAAGGAGATTGAGCCTGATAGCGCTTCCTTACATGAACCGTGGGCCGAGTCAGTGGCTACGTGGATGGCGGCATCCAACCAGAGCACGCTGACCAAAGGAAAATATGTTGAGATTTTCATACATATTGTACACTGATTTTAATGATAATGCACTTTAAAGAAAGGTATTTTTGATGTTTTTTTGTAGGTATGTTGAATTATGGTCATTGACGGTGACGACGACAGGTTTTTCCTGAGGGGCCATAATTAAATATTCTAGAAGGCCGCCAATGGCGCTATCGAGGCCTCCAACGGCGAGAACGTTGGTTCTCTCAATAGATATATTGAATGTGGATGATTTTTTAAGGGACGCTTGGGCAACTCTTGAAAACTCTTCTACAACTTTAAAAGAAACAATTTGGAGGCCGAGGAGGGGGTGGCTACGTGTGACCATTAGAGTGTAGAGAGTGTAATTTTGGGTTAGTATTGTGAGGAATTCTTTGAGAGATTGTAAGAGTGGAAGGAAAGTGAGAGATTTCTTCCTCCTTGCCGCTTTGAAGGAGAATTCAGTGTGCAGTAAAGAAATGAAGAGATTCAGAAGAACTTTAAGGAGTTTGCTTGGGGAGGAATTAGAGATAAGTGGTATTCACTTATCGAAGCTTGTAGGACTTTGCTTTTTTTATTTATAATTCCAAGTTTTGTGGTATCTTCTCTATGAGTTCTGAGTAGTTTTCTCTGTCTTTCTCCTTGTCTTGAGATTTTGTGAAATGGTGATTTGAATTGGTTGTGCCATCATGAGAATGTTAAAGAATTTGTGATGATCTTTTCACTTCAATCTTAATTTACTTTTAATCCGGCCAATTGATTTGTTAAAATATGTTGAGTTTTAAAACTAAAGTGAAGATTACATCCAAGATTTAGGAAGGTCAAAGTCTTTGAAAGTTGGGTGCAAATAAATAGGGAAATAAAAATCATCGAGCGTAGAATTGGAGACTTTAGAGTGACAGACTAAAATTCCCAATTTGGTCTTATCGTTTGGGTGCTGAAGTGTAGAGGCCTCAGGCAAGGGGAACGTGGGAGCTCCGAAGTGAGAGTCGGTATCCTCCCAGCCTAGCCGTAGATTCAGTAACCAAGCATAAGATTAATCAATGCTCTTTATGCCTGGTCCAAAGGGTAAAGAATATGTATGCTCCTATTTTGCATAATATAATTTAAACTGATTCAATTTATCCATTCACTTAAATTTCTTGACAAGGAGAATGATGGTTTCTTATATATTAAACTTCACATTAGAAATTTTATTAGTAAAATTAGTTAATTAAGAGTTTATTAAAATTATATTTTTATTTCAATTGCCTATTAGTGACAAATATGCAATTTGAACTATATTGTTGTCATTAAGTATTCATAGCCTCTAATGTTACTCCGTGTGAGATTGATATCAAGGACTCCATTAGAGCTCTGTATTACTTGAGCGATACGTATACTTACATTGATAAGTGTGACTTTGAATTATTGATTATTTTATACACATCTTTATCAAATCTATAACCATTATCAAGTTTTTAGCACCGTTGCTGGGGATTTGAATCTACTAGTAGTAGTATCAAGTTCTTATATTTTAAGCATATATAAAGTCATTGTCAACTTTTTGGCACCGTTTCTGGGGATTGAAATCTTCTAGCAGTAGTGTCAAATTCTTGTATTTTTAAGCATAGATAAAGTTGCTGTAAAGTTTTTGGAATCGTTGTCGGGGAGTAAAAATTAGATTTAAAAAAAAAATCATAATTAGAATAACAGAAAATTAAGACTATTAGAAAACTTTTACTTGAATTGCAACTTATTTTCATATTTAGTAAGCTAATTTTCTGTGTACTGATTTCAATTGTATGCGTAAATTTGGACCTGAAAATCTTATACCCTATGATTCTGAATTAGAACTAAATTAGAACGCACAGTTAAGAGAATTATAAAACTAAGAAAAGAACCTAGAAATCCTCACACAATGGAAAACAATGTGAACAATCAAGGAATAAAAAATGACATCAACCTAGACCTCTACGAGATTATGCAAATCCTAGAGCAGATGAAATTCACTTATCTATCCAAAATCCTGATGTAGATGCTAATTCATTTTAGCTCAAACCTACTATTATCCAAATGGTACAAAACAATCAATTCGGAGGTACACCAAATTGAGATCCTAATTTACACCTCGCTAGTTTTTTAGAACTTTGTGCTACCTTTAATTAGACAGAGTTTTGAACAATGCTGTTAGACTTAGAATTTTTCCTTTTTCACTTATAGATAAGGCTAAGATGTGGTTAAAGTCATTAGCACCTGCATCTATTAGAACTTGGGGAGAACTTTCATAGAAATTTCTATCTAAATATTTTCCTCCATCAAAAACTGCTAAACTTAGAAATGACATACAATCATTTTGTCAGATTGATGGAGAGTCGATATATGAAGCTTGTGAGAGATTTAAAGATCTTCTTACGAAGTGCCCACATCATTCATTACAATATTGGTTGATAATTCAAACTTTTTACAATGGATTAGTGGGATCCCTTAGATCGATCATAGATGTTGCAGCTTGTGATCCTTTAATGTCAAAAACTTTTGATGAGGCTTATTTGTTAATAGAAGAGATGACTACCAACAATTATCAATGGCCCTCTGAGAGGGTAAATCCCTAAAGAGTAGTTGGTATCCACGATTCTGATGCAATATCTATTTTAGCT
>NW_018252939.1:0-6542 GCF_001263595.1 Phalaenopsis equestris
GATGTCTCAAATGTTTCAAATTTCCAGAAATCTTAGTGTTAGTAGTAAAAAACTTTAGTCCTTTATATAAATAATTTAACTCTAAGCTAACAGTTCTATGCACATTGGGAACAATATTTTTAAATTTACATTCATTTCTAGGAATCCATATAAACTAACTTATAATAACAGGTATAACAGTAAAAAACCTTTACCGAGCAACTTCCAAGCATCTAAAACCTCAGTATTGCTATTATAGTGTAATAGATTTATGTTGAACCTGCTTAAATGTAACTTCTGTATAGTATCATTCCAAACATCAGAAGTAAAACAACATTTAATAAAAAGGTGACCAATAGATTCCTCATTATCGTGACACAAAAGACAACAAGAACGTAATCTTAAACCTTTCATCTTAAGAATATCATCACTAGGAATGATATTATGAAAAGCTCTCCAAATAAAAAAGGGGATGGAAGGTTTAACCCGATTAATTCAATTCCATTTAAGATTTAAACCTTGAAAATGCTCAAAGGAGTTAGCAGAACATTTAGCATAAGAGTAACCCAATTTGCCTTTAATTTTAGGCACATCAGGCTTAGTAGTATCAATAAGAATTGAAGCAATTAAATTAGCATCATCATAATTAACCTTTTGCACAAGTTCTCTTAAACCCCACTCTCCTTTTGCACAAGTTCTCTTAAACCCCAATGATTATCAAACCAAAGGTCATTAACCTTAATTTTAATATGCTCAGGGCCACCATAATAGTCAGTAAGAGTCCCGTTGCCCAGCCAATCATCATACCAGAAAGAGCAGTCACCTTTACTAATATCCCAACAAATCATATCTTCAGTATTTCTAGCAACCTTGAGCATTTCACTCCAAATAAAAGAATCACTTTTTTTATAGGTAATAGACATAGGATTCTTGTTAAAGCATTACTTGACATGCATCAAAGAAGCTCAAATGGAATTATTTTGAAGAAAATGAAACCATAATTTCATATAATTTATTTTAATAGAATCATTTAAACGTATAAAACCAAGCCCTCCTTTTTCTGTAGGTTTACAAAGCTTATTCCTGCCTTTCTAATGAAATCTGGAATGACCACTTCCTTCCCACAGAAACTTATTAAAAAGATTTTCAATCCTCTTAATAACATTCAGAGGCATATTAATAACCTGAAGAGTATAGGGAGGGAGAGAAGTAAGAACACTTTTAAGAAGAGTCACCCTGCCACCAAAAGAAAGAAATTTTTTTTCCCATGATAAAATCTTAATATTAATTTTTTCAAACAAACTGAAAAATAAAACACTCTTTTTCTTACCTTTATCCATATGAAAACCAAGATAAGTTAAAGGTAAAGAAGTTTTATTACAGTAAGTATTAAATTATAATCCAGAGATAGTCTAGAATTTTAAAATCTCATTCCAAACTCTTTTAATGAAAGTTTTATTAGCATTGGTAAAGAGGATCAAGTCGTCAGCAAAACACAAATGAGATATACTCAAATTGCCTTTATTATTATAATTCAAACTAGGATATGAAGTAAATAAATCATTCAAGCAATGCGATAAATAATCAAAGGAAAAAATGAAAAGATAAAGTGACAGAGGATCTCCCAGTTTGATACCTTTAGAAGCTTTGAAAAAACCTTGCTTGGTCTCATTAATAAGAAGAAACTAATAATTAACTTTGAGAATTCTATAAATAAGCTTACAAAAACATTATTAAAACCGATAGCTTTAATAATATCAATAATAAATTCTCATCTAATAGTGTAAAAAGCTTTTTTAATGTCCATTTTGAAAATGACATTACCACCTCTTTTTTTCTTATCAATATCCAAGAGAAGCTTTTTGACAATAAGAACATTATCACAAATATTCCTATCCTTCATAAAAGCAGATTGATTCATACTAATAATATCAGTGAGAATAGGTTGCAAACTTTTAACCATAATTTTAGAAATAATTTTTGACGTAATAGTGTTGAAACTAATAGGTCTAAAAGCATCCCAAGTATTTGCATCACACACATTAGGAATCAGTACAATATTAGAGGTTTTAAAATATTTTGGTAAATCCTTGCCTCTAAAAAAGTCTTGAATAGCTTCAACAACTTTAGAATGAATGATGTCCCATCCATATTTACGGAACTCAGTTGTAAAATGATTCGGACTAACAGCTTTACCAGTATCCATAAGATCAACAATATATTTAATCTCTGCACTACTAAGAATACTGGTGAACAATGTATTATTTATATTAACATCCGTATTATAAAGAGTTCTATTAATAGGGGGTTAGAGGATTGCCATTAAATTGAAAGGCATTAGAAAAATATTGAACACCATTAATAGCAATATAAGTAAAATTATTTAAAACTGAACCATCCATACCAATAATCTTTGTAATCAAATTATTCCATTGAAAATTATTAGCTACTCTTTTTGGATTTACCCTTCCAGAGGACCATTAAAAATTATTAGTAGACATCTCTTCAATTAATCAATATGGTTCATCAAATGGTTTGACATTAATGATCCACCAGCATCAGTGTCAATTATTTATCTAAGAGATCCAACCAATCCATTATAAAAAGTTTGAATTATTAACTAATCTGGCATCGCTTGGTGTACACACCTCTTAAGGAGATCTTTAATTCTTTTTCAAGCTTCATAAATTGATTTCCCTTCAAACCAACAAAAAGATGTAATATCATTTCTAAGCTTTACCGTTTTTGAAGGTGGGAAATATTTAGATAAAAAATTTTATGATAAGTCTCCCCATGTTTTCATAGATCCAGGTGCTAATGAGTTCAGCCACATCTTAGCTTTATCCCTTAGGGAAAAAAGAAAAAAGTCTAAGTTTGATGGCATCGTTGGACACTCAATCATATTTAAATGTAACACACAATTTTAGAAAACTAGCATGGTGTAAGTTAGGATCTTTAGTTGGTGTTCCCCCAAACTGATTATTTTGTACCATTTGCATAATAATAGGTTTAAGCTCAAATGAATTGGCAGCTACAATAGGGTTTTGTATACTTAAATGAATTTCATCTGTTGTAGGATTAACATAATCTCTGAAAGGTCTTTGAAGATGTTCATTTTCATTTCGAGCATTACTTGAGTTGCAAGCCATTTTGTTAAAATGATATATCTCTTTTTGTTATTTTCAAATTTTTCTAATAGTACTTTCTAACTCTGTGTCATACGGTACTAAATTTTCATATTTTAAACTATGCATAAACACACACAATAAGTAATTAAAATAAAAAAGACACTAAAATATGAAAATATTTGAGTTAAACTACAAACACTTTTTTTAAAAAAAAATAATTTAATTTATAAAATAATTTACTAATACTTTTTGTTACTTCCATGGCAACGGCTCCAAAAACTTAATGTAGGCGAATTTTGCGTGTTATTTTTGTAAATATTTTCCAATATTACAAAAAAATACATTGTAGATATAATAGTAAATATGCAATTTAATCCGAAAAAATATAACTTCAGTGAAAATAGTTTTTTTCTTTTATAAATCTTTAAACTGCCAAATCCTCTAAAAATAATGCAAGTATATGTATCACTCAAGTAATAAAGAACTCTAATGGAGTCCTAGATACAATCCTACAGGAAAGTTGGAAATATTTATAGGTAAATTCTTATGATTATAATGCAAACTAAAATCAAAACTATAAATGTTAAGTACGAAATTTGAATCTAGAGTAATTGAGTGAATGTTAAATAAAATGCTATTAAAAGAACTAAGTTAATTAAACTAATTGCTAAACTCTTAAAAGTCAACTTATGAAAACTAAACAAAATTTTTGAGGCAAAGGGTTCAAATTTAAGAAAGTTTCCTTCCTCTTTACAATGAGTATATGGATTGTGAAGAAATTAAAATCATTCGAAAATACATATATAAATTTTTTTGTGCCAAATATGAGCAATCATATTCTTTACCCTCTTCCAAGTGCATAAAGAACATTGACTAATTCAAAATTTGGTCCCTAATATTGTGGTTATGCTGGGAGGATGTCGACTGCCACTCTTAAGCTCCCACTACTCCCTCACCTGAAGGCTAACAGTTTCACATTAGTTTCCAATCAACTGGACCAAACTGGGGATTTTAATCTTTCTCCTTAAAATCTTCAATTCTGCATTCAACAAAGTATATTTGCCTACTTATTTGCACTCAACCCCATGGATGGCATTCTCTCCCATGGAATCAAATGTGACTCTCACTAAGTTGTAGAAATCATAGCCCTTTTGGAACATATGTTTCTCAACACATTTTAACATTTCAACTGGTCAGATCAAAAAGTAAATGATGATCGAAGTTCAAATTATCACAAATTATTTTACATTTAAAATCGTATAAAACAAAATCAATTCTTCACAAAACTGTACCTCAAAGTAAGGAGAAGGATAAAGAAGATTACTCAGAATCATGAGAAGGAAACAATAAAACATGGATTTCATATACAAAAACAAGTTTACAAAATGAAGAAAGAAAAGAATACTACTTAACTCACAATCCTTCCCATGAAAATCCCGAGAAGTTCTCTTCAAACACTTTCTCTCTTTACAAACACTCTCAATTCTCTCTTAGAAGTGTAATGAAAAAGAAATATCTCACCTGATTTCTCCTCTTACAATCCTTGAAGAGAATCTCAAAACCCTTGACTTTCTCTCTCTATCTCGCGCCACACTCTCTCTTCAGCCCCCCTTTTTGGCTCTAAACTTTCATCTCTTTTATTAGAGGCTACCTCCCTCCAAAAAGAAATCAAAATTCTCTCCAAAATTTAATTCAAAGGTCAATCCTTCTGAATTCAAAAGACATGTTTATTGATCCAATAGACATATCCCATCATAAAAGAACCTTATAAAGTATCTAGATACATTGAATCACTCCATGGGGTGTTTAGAACAAGTGCGCCTTTTAATAATTTACGTAAAATTTGTCTCGAATTGCTTTAATACGCAAAAAGTCATATATGGCACTGGTTCTGGCGCTTCAGGTGCCAACTTGCTTAAGACCGTGTTGTTCTGGGTTTTGGCACTTCAAGCGCCAAATTTAGGACTTTAAGAGCAAGCTCTATATAAAATAGAACTTCAAGCACCAATTCTAGCGCTTAAGGTGCCAGCTCTTTGTAAAGTGGTGCTTCAAGCTCCAGCTCTCTGTAAAGTGGTGCTTCAGGCACCATAATCTCAAATGTCATTATTTTGGCTCCAAGTTTCGTGCTTTTTACTACTTTTGCTCCATATGCCTAAAATTGATATACATGAAATAAAAACATAAAAATACCCTTCTTTAAAGTGTAATATCACCATAAATTAGCATAAAATGTATACTAAAACAACACATCATTTTGGTGTATCACCTGCTTATCGACTGTGACGCCTGTAGCATTGCTCTAATGATCAAGTTTGGATCTGGATTTGACGAGTTCAAGGTCATGCTCAGCAAGGCCCCATTTGTCTTATGAAATTTACCACCCCGGATTTCTATGAGCCATCTGCTGAATTTGATTTGAACTATTATCAGGACTTCCCTTCTTATAAGAAGACGAAGATCTTTACCACCCCAACACCCTTTAAGTCTGTTGTTCTCGTGCCAACCAGATATGTCGCTCCTGTGTCAAGAAAAGTAATTACATCTACTACCACCAAAGTTATCGTTATTGTACCTACCATGTTGTCTACTAAGGGGAAAGAAGTTTTAATCAATGAAGATTCAGATAATGTGTTTGTTGCCCATCCATCAGTGTTCGAGGTCAGTTCCAGCTCAAGAGTTAAGTGATTGACTAAGTCACAGAAAAGGAACCATAATCGCAAAATTTAAAGGGCCTCCATGGCCAAGGTTATAGAGTTAATATCTAATAATGAGATTCCTTGGCAGGAGGAACTTCGGGTGATTAATATCTCTCAACTTCTCCGAGAGAGTAGGTTTCATCCCTGTCAGATTCTAAAAGAAATGAGTCTCCATAAGTTTTTTATTGTATTAACGTCACCACAAGATCATGGTTGGAAAAAGGAGATACCCACTCCTATCACCAGACTAGGTAATGAATTTGAAAGATTGGCTGCTAAGAAAGGGTGTTTAGTTGCCGAGAAACTCAAGCCAGTAGGCTGCGCAGTTTTTCCATGGATGACGAATGAAACTTTAAAGAAGATCATACTTGTTCGTCAGTTCCAGAAATTAGTAGAAGTACCACCAGCCCATGTTCCAGCCAGATTTCATCTTGGGAATTGAGTTAGTACTATTATCATGCTCCCAGATTCTATTATTGTTACTCCAAAATCCATAAGACGTTGACCAGTTAAGTCATGACTCGGTCCTAGAGTACTGTCCATTGTCGCTTGTAAGAGTTTCTTAAAGAGGGATAAAGGGAAAAGACTACTTACCGGTGTACTTTGTCCGCACTGTGGGGAGCATGCATCTCTTAGATGTACAGATGCCTCCACTAGGACACCTCGTCTTAAGGCATCAGCATAAACGGAGAAAGTGTAGATACCTAAGGGTTTAGCACCAACACATTTTAATGAGCCC